>NW_026895231.1:0-144171 GCF_033153095.1 Gastrolobium bilobum | reverse complement strand
GTTATGTGCCTGTTCTTGGTTCGTTACATATACTATACCTATTTATGAAAGAATTTCTCCATTTGGCATTGAATTAGGATCTCGTAAGGTCCTGACCCTTAAATATTTTTTTAGAATATATATATGGGGTAGCATATTTTTACACCGGTGTACGAGTTAGAAGTCTTGCAAACTCAATTTTCTCAAGCATTGATCTACTTGTATCTATTGGCTCCACATTACTAAAAAATTTGAGCCCTTAGATATACATTAATCAATGAAGAAGATCGAGAGTATAAATCCTACATTGATGTAAAATAATCCTGACGATATATATATATATATATATATATATATATATATAGTGTTAACCCTTTGAAATTTGAATGCACACTTTATTTATTTTAAAATTGCGGAGAATCCAAGCAGTAGAGTTAGTCTTTGTTTTATGACAAGAAACGTTTCTGAAATGTGAAACCTGATAGTGGTCCTAATCTTGTAGTGCAGGCGTGCAAGGAACGGTCAGCTTTATGTTGAGTTTGGATTGTCCAAGCATGTGTCTGTTTTACTACTAGATTTCTTTTTTAATATATATATTAGTGAAAATTGAACACATAATCTAATACAAACTATTCAAACACCTTATCACTAGACCAAACCTAATAGCTTACTACCGGTCAATGATAAGCACAATTAGCTCAAGAAAATGTGAATGGCTAACTTTTGGCTCTGCAGAGTACAGGTAGAATCACAAATTAAGTCATACATTATGGTACCCATCTTTTAAAAAATAAAAATAAAAATCTTCTTTCTCTCCCATCTTCACTCAAGCGAGATTAATTCTCCTTGGCATACTTCGTTACCTTACCCCCTCTGGGTTTTCCTTGAAGTTATCATTGTTTTTGTAACGAAGTTAATTTTAGAGAAGAATTAAATTTCATCCTATTCTTACAATTTCAAACAAGCCTAAATGACATCATACACGTTACTCTACTATAATCTTACAAATAAAGAAAAATTATGTATGTAAAAAATTAATATGAAAGGACCAACCATCATTGCTGTAAGGAATAAGGAGTTTGTATCATTTAACCAAAAGTTTCAACTTCGAGTTATAGGAATGAAAAAAATAATATTGAAAATATGTGTCCGAAATTATTCGAACAGAACCGACTTAGATAAAAAAAAATCATGTGAAAGGAAAATAAAATTGTTTAACAAAGATATCTTCTAAGCCCTTGTATTTTAAGATGTTTTTTGTTCTTGTCGTCTCATCCCCTTTTACTAAGAGTCTAAGACTGCCATATGCATGCTTGAAAAAGATTTCAAGGCATGGAAAAGAGTTGCCGGCATCAGCAAATGCGTTCGGAATTCATTTTGAAACAGATGACTATTTAAATACTGGCCGGCTCTCTGTATTTGCCATTTAGTGCTTCATTTTTCTTTTTCTAGATGCAAACCGATTGTTCATTAAATACTTAGAATTAGACAAAAGATATTAGAAATGAATTCATGACGAGAGAGATTTGGATAGTTTAGATCAGACAATATATTCGAAGCTTTTGCATCATTACATCAAAAAAAAATTAGACAGGTAGTGTGTACGAGTATAAATGGGTCATACAGTCTACTAGGACTTATAATCTAACGTACTTTAGATCTATTTAGAAAATATTGTAGGTTTAGGCTTTTGGATAAATCCATTTAAAAATTAGGTTATATGTCCACTTTAATCTGCCCTAAAAACCTGTAGGCTGATCTTTTAAATTTTTTAATAAAATAACATATTTATGATATATATTATTAACTTGAAGAAACAAGTATTATGTGAAGAAAAATAAAAGATATAAATTTAATTATATGAAATACTTTTACAATTTGATAATATGATGATATTCATCTTAATTTATTTCATATGTAGGATGATTCTGCCAGAATTATTGTTTTTTTTTCAATCATATGAATTTAAATTTGGCTTTTGAGATGATCGCCTTTTTTATTATGGGTTTTGAACAAATTTGGATTGGTCGTTACTTTGTTTAAGGAAAATTACTTCTGGTTTGATTATCTTGTACGATTGATTATTACTTTATTTAAAGCAAACTACTTCTAGATTTGATTATGATATCTCTAAAAAGTATTTTCTTTCTTTTGATTGATTTCATATTCCTAGAAGATGATGTTTGAGTGACGCAAAAATTGAAAATGATCAATCAAAAGAGGAGGAAGATAAGAAGAAGGCTCGTTAAAAGGTTTTGAAGGCTATCAAGAGCAAAGAAAAAGCTCCTAAAAATAACCATTTTCTGTGTTGTTAAGAATAATATTTAAGGATTTTTTGATCTTGTTAAAAAAATGAATGAGAATTTTTATAATTTGATCTATTGCCGGAAACACTTCTTAATAAATGAGAATTTTTTTTTTAGTTTGGTTTGCAACTTGGTAGAGCTAGAAGGTCTTATAAGTCATGTTAGGCTTTTCATTTTTTTACAATAAGTCAGGTCAGACCTATAAACCAAGTCTTTAAAAGGTTAATAGGCCAATGTAGACTCTAAAAATTTTATATACGCTTAAGCTATAAGCCTAAAACCTAATTCATTTATACCTCTGCTAGGATGCTTTTTCTCTTGAAGGAAAATGAGATTAGAAAAGGGATACAATTTCCCCGTGAAGAACTAAAATATTCCAATTTCTCACCACATGTAAGGATCTTATCTAGCGAGGGATGTCCTTTAAAGGTAACATTATTTTTTTAATTAATGGCTAAAATTGTCAAAATTAATAGAAAATATAAAATAAATAATAAAAATGTTAAAATTTAATTCTATAATTTTTAATAAATAATTATAATTTTATATTTCTCAAAACCTTTTGATCTTATAGTATATACTATTTTTTATGGTTTAAATTTTTGTTTGTTTGTAAAAATACAAATATCATACAACTCATCAAGCATATCTTCTAATTTAGCAATTGGGTGACAATATTTTGCCATAATGTTGTTGATTGCTAGCAATCAACACACATCTTTTATGACCGATCTTTCTTTAGTTCAAGCAGCACTAGTACAACACAAGGGTTTAGGTTTTCACATACATTGCTGCGATCAATCAATTCTCCCACTTGTCGCTACAACTCCTTGGTCTCTTTGGAATAGCTTTTGTATAATTGTACGCTAGTCGACTCAGCAAATGTATGCCCACCACAAAATCAAAGAGAACATATTGGTAGTTCATCAGGATGACATTTGCAAATTGGTGCAACAAAGGGACAACAGAACTAGGCAAATTTGGACTAAGGTCGTTAGTAGAAAAATAAAAAATATTTATGAGTATAATCATGGGTGTTTCATCATTAAAGATCTCCTAACCTCCTCCACCCTGGCATAAAAATTGTTTTTCATTTTTTCAGCTTTTGTCTCTCAATGTTCCTTTCCAGTCCAACCCTTCCATCTCTCATTTTCTTTTTATGCTCGCTCTTCCTTTTTTTTCTCTTGGGTTCGGTCTCAGCTGCCTTTCATTTCCCATACTCATTTTTCCTCCGTAGTTTAACTTGATTTTGATAAACCACTTGAGGTATCATAGGAAGTAAGGTTATAGGCTTCCAGTTGAAGGCAAAGGAAAATCAATTTGTAAAGAATCAATTAATCTGAAAACAAACTTAATCTGTTGGGTGAAAGTCACGATAGCCCATTAGGTTTGAAGAGTGAACAATGCAGAGGTTCAACTATATGTGCTAATAAAATTCTATAAAAGAAAGTGTAGGCGGTGAGGATCGAACCGTGATACCGAGACTCTACTATATAAAGAATCAATTCAACTCAAAAACTTAATATATTGGGTGACGGTTTTTAACAGAAGTTGCTGTCATTCGCAGCTTGATGATATATTAAATTGGGTCTATTATATAGACCAAGATTTACAATTGGTTACATCAGGAAATCAGCTAAACTTAAGGAACAGAAAGCATAAATCAAGCTAATCTATTTACATCAGGAAATCAGCTAAACTTAAGGAACAGAAAGCATAAATCAAGCTAATCTATTTACATCAGGAAATCAGCTAAAACTAAGGAACAGAAAGCATAAATCAAGCTAATCTATTTTAATATACAAGGTAACAAACCGTGATAGTTACAATCAGGATCCTAACAAATTAATGCTACTCTAATACTCCCCCTCAAGGTGGAGCATGGAGGGAGGAGATGCCCAACTTGGAAGTCAAAAAATCGAATTGTTTGGATCCAAGTGCTTTGGTCATAATATCTGCGGGTTGAGAACTAGTGGGGATATGTTGAGTAGAAATAGTCTTGCTGAGAAGATAGTCCCGAACAAAATGGCAATCTAACTCGATATGCTTGGTACGCTCATGGAACACTGGATTAGAAGCAATATGAATAGCAGACTGACTGTCACAAAACAGTTGCATAGGGGCTGCATGAGGAATATCAAGAGAGCTGAGAAAAGACTTTAACCAAATAAGCTCAGAAGTCGCAGCTGCCATGGCACGGTATTCAGCTTCAGCAGAGGAGCGGGATATTGTGTTTTGCTTCTTGGTTTTCCAAGAAATAGGAGAATGTCCAAGAGTAACAAAATAACCAGTGACTGATTTTCGAGTCAAGGGACAACTAGCCCAATCCGAATCACAATAGGCACGAAGAAGAAGATCACTGTCAGATCGAAGAAGGAGTCCTTGGCCAGGATTGGACTTAATGTACCGAAGAACACGAATAGCCGCATCGTAATGTATCTGCATAGGATGCTGCAAAAACTGAGAAAGTGTGTGAACTGCATAACTAAGTTCTGGTCGTGTAATCGTGAGATATACAAGACGGCCAACAATACGTCTATAACGTTTAGGATCATCAAACGGAGGTCCTTCAGCAAGAGCAAGCTTGTGATTGGGATCCATAGGATAAGCAACCGGTTTACAACTTTGAAGTCCACATTCCTTAAGAATATCCAAAGCAAATTTGCGTTGAGTAAGAAACAAACCGGTCTTGCTTCGAGCAAATTCAATGCCAAGAAAATACTTGAGGGGACCAAGATCTTTGATTTTAAACCAGGTTTGTAAATGAGCTTTGACACGGTCACAGAGAGAAGGATCACTACCTGCCAACAAAATATCATCTACATAGACAAGTATAGCAACATAATGGGAACCAGTCGAGTAAGTGAACAACGTATAATCAGCACGAGACTGAACAAAGCCGAAACTGAGGAGAGAACTACGAAGCTTAGCAAACCAATTTCGTGGGGATTGCTTGAGACCATAAAGTGAACGTTGAAGCTTACAGGCGTGACCAGACTTGGTTTGGGAGAAACCGGGAGGAAAACGCATAAAGACTTCTTCATCCAAATCGCCATGGAGAAAGGCATTTTGAACATCCAGCTGAAAAATGCTCCATTTTCGAGCTACAGCTACAGATAAAAATGTACGCACACTTGTCATTTTAGCCACCGGTGCAAAAGTCTCAGTGTAATCTTCTCCTTCGATCTGATTGTTCCCAGCAATAACCAGACGCGCTTTATAGCGTTCAATGGTTCCATCAGAATTGTACTTGATGCGGTACACCCACTTACATGGAATAGCTTTCTTACCAGAAGGGAGAGGTTGAATTTGCCAAGTATGATTGGCTTCCAATGCATCAATTTCGGCTTGCATGGCTTTCTGCCAATGAGGATATTGCATAGCCTCTTTAAATGATTTGGGTTCCAGGTTACTATCCACGGCGGCAAGAAAAATCTGATGGTGCGAAGAAAATAATGCATTAGAAACATAATGATCAATGGAATATTGAATACCTGAGTCGATTGGAGAAGTGGAGAGACGAGGAAAGGGTGTAGTCATTGTGTTGCATACATAATCCTTTAAATGAGATGGGGGACGTCTGGCACGCTGTTCACGAATATCTGCCACAGATGCAGTGTTGGGTTCTGTCAACGGAACCGGTGAACCAGGGACATCCGTGGATGAAGTAATAGAACCCGGAACTGGGGAGGACGAACTCCCCCTGTCATCAAGCTCCGCTGTGGGAGTATCAATAGCAGTAACAGGTGCCACATCATAATCGGTGAAGACAGCTTGTGGTGACGGTACATGGACAGAAGGTGCAGATGAAGTTGCAGCCAATGGAAAAATAGTTTCATGAAATAAAACATCACGAGAAACAAATATTTCATGAGTGGAGATATCCATGACCTTCCATCCTTTTTTGTTGAAAGGGTAGCCAACAAACACACACTTACGGGAGCGAGGAGCGAACTTGTCATGTGGTTTGGGTAAAACAGTAGTGTAACATAAACTCCCAAAGACCCGTAAGTGATCATACTTTGGTGGAGTGCCATGCAAAACTTCATAGGGACACTGACCACCAAGGAGTGGAGTCGGTGTCCTGTTGATGAGGTGAGCAGCGGTCAAGATGCATTCTCCCCAAAGAGATATAGGTAAGTGACCATCAAAACGCAAAGCACGAGCCACGTTGAGGATGTGACGATGACGACGTTCAACGCGTCCATTTTGCTGTGGGGTGTAAGGGCATGATAATTGATGATGAATACCGTAGGATGAGAGAGCCTCTTGGACTACAGATGACAAAAATTCAGTCCCATTATCACTCTGAATTCGCTTAACAGATGCATCATATTGGGTGCGAACCAAGTGGAGAAACCGAAGTAAACATGTGGAAGTTTCAGTTTTATTGCGCATCAAAAAAATCCAAACATGTCTACTAAAATCATCGACTACAGTTAAAAAATAGCGGGCACCAGTTGTAGATGCCATATGATATGGCCCCCATATATCACAGTGAAGTAAATCAAAAGGATGTAAACAACGTTTATTATTAATAGGAAAAGGACTTCGTGGTTGTTTGGCTTTACAACAAACGTCACAAGGAGCCAAATTATTTGCATTGGAAATAAAAGGTAACAAAGATAAATAACGGGAAGATGGATGTCCTAGACGACGATGCCATAGTGCTGCAGAATCTGACGTACTGGCAACATGAGCAGAAGCTGATGATGCACACAATATATACACCCCTTCTCGTTCAACACCCGTTCCAATCGTCCTCTTCTGCTTTAGGTCCTGTATCAAACAAACAGAATTAACAAACAATGCCAAGCAAGACTGGCGCAGAAGCTGAGATACAGAAATCAAATTACAAGCCAACGAAGGGACATAAAGAACATTGGAGAGATGAAGAGAAGAGCCCAAAGTAATGCTGCCACATTGCGTAGCAATATCATGAACTCCATTCGGCAGTCCCACAGAACAAGGAGAAATAGAATGCACATTGGATAGATAGGAGAGTGTGCCCGTCATGTGTTGGGATGCACCACTGTCGATGATCCAAGATGGGTGTAAAATCTTACCCGTAAGTTTATCAACTGGAGGGGCAGAAGAGACAGCCAAGGACATGAGATGTTGTAGAACTTCTGGTGTAAAATCTGCCATGGAGATGGATGCTGATGACGGCTCAGAAGGAACCGAAGGCAGAGAAGTATGAGCAGCCCGAGCAGATTGTGGGTGAGATCGTGCAGTGGATGAACGACCACGACCACGGCTTCGTCCAGGAGGAGGGCTGCGTCCAGGAGTGGGGCGATCTGGGTAACCAATCAGCTGATAACATCTTGTTATGTCATGATAAGGTTTGCCACAGTAAGTGCATGTGACTTTAGGTTTGGAAGAATCTCCTAGTTCTTTGGAGACAGTACCAGGCGTTGCATATCCCATTGCATCAGAAGGAGAATCCTGAGATCGGACCAATGCCTTGTGCGTTTCCTCTTGAGCTACCATAGAGAACACCCGATTGATACTTGGGAGTGGAGTGGTATTGAGGATTTGGGTAATAAGACTACCATAAGTAGTGTGATCCAGACCCATAAGGAACTGATAAATACGATTGTTGTCATCCTCAGTAGTAACAGATTTAGAAAAAGCACAGTCAGCACCAGTGGAACAAGCTGTGAGGGATCGATTAGACTCCAGTTCATCCCAAATAGAACGAAGCTTGGTATAATAATCTATAACAGAAGTACCATTCTGTCTGATGGAGGAAAGTGTAGCCTTCAAGTGGAAGACACGTGGGACATTTGCAACAGAGAAACGCTCGCTGAGATCATCCCAGAGACCTTTTGCAGTTTCAAAACACTTGATAAAAGGTTGAAGTTGGGGATCAATAGTATTATGCAGCCAACTATTGATCATGGAGTTACAAAGAACCCATGCATAAGCTTCGTCCGATGTTGTATCAGTAGGAGCAACAATAGTGCCATCAATAAAACCAAGTTTATTTTTGGCTCGGAGAGCATTTTTTAGAAGCTTAGCCCAATTTTCATAATTGGATTGTCCACGGAGGATGACCGTGGTGAGAACAGCACCAGGATTGTCGGATGGGTGCAGGTAAAAGGGTGACTTAGAATCAGAAACCTTGAAGGTTTTAGGTGCGGAAGTCATGATGAAAAAAAATGAAGGCTTGTTGATCGTCAAGCTCTTGATACCATAACAGAAGTTGCTGTCATTCGCAGCTTGATGATATATTAAATTGGGTCTATTATATAGACCAAGATTTACAATTGGTTACATCAGGAAATCAGCTAAACTTAAGGAACAGAAAGCATAAATCAAGCTAATCTATTTTAATATACAAGGTAACAAACCGTGATAGTTACAATCAGGATCCTAACAAATTAATGCTACTCTAATAGTTTTTAACACTATTTAATTAGCCAACACATGCATCTCGTCTTTGTCAAATTGCCAATAACTCTTTAGCTCCTAGATGCTCTCATTTACCTTCGTTCTCCTCCAGATGCAGCATAATATCTTCTTCCTCATCCGCTGACTCCACACCTCATTTCTTTGTCATGATGATGACTCTCCAGTTGGAACTTTAACTAGCAATATGTCCCATGACCAAGCTTTACTTCTTTATTTTTTAATCCATACAATTTTTTTTATTTAAAAATAAAAATAAAAATATCTAGGCCTACGCCTTGACTTCTTGATCCTACTTTGAGTGTTTGGTCCGCTCTGAAGTTGCAACATATCTCTTGGACCACACCCTCTTCAAAATATGGGTCAGATGTCCACATCAAATGTTTTCTTTAAGTAATATAAATTAATTAAAATATGTTTTAAAAATGTATCCATTAAATAAAAATCTTATAATTATAAACATTTGATCTAACCTGTGTGCAATATTTATTTTATTTGATAGTCGTCAATAGCTACGAACATATGAAGAATTTAAAAAATTTCTGATCTGCTAAAATATTACAAATTTCTAATAATTCTAACTGAACGTAGAAAAATATATGGAAAATTATAATTTTTTAATTCTTTTAAATAGAAAGAATCTTCCCTTACCCAAATTTTTTTTTAGTCAGGAGAATTAATTTTTCATCAATTCTTGTCTTTTAAATAAATTATGTTAGAATTTAATCAATGGGTGTTACCAATATCAAATATTTTTACATCAATATCTATAAATATTTTGATATATCATTATTTATTAATTTTTATTTTATTCAAGAAAGGGAAATACTCATAAATAATTGACATATTAAAATGTTGATGTATTTCAATGTAACATACTTATTAAACTCGTAGTTAACAAAGTAAAAAAAAAAAAAACTAAAGCACTTTTAGTTAGAAATAACTTAGTTAATAGACAGTTCATGTTATTGAGTTTACGTATTTGGTTGCAGGGTATGGATTAAAAAATAAAAAGGTTAATTTAGTAAAAAAATAAAATAAAAAAATTACGTATTGTTATAAATAATGTGACTGTTGGCTGTTGATGACCTTATGACCGTTGAATGTTCTGTAACCACTGAAAAAGTAATTGTAACCATTTATCATATTGTAACCGTTCTTGTCTTATGAGTCTATATTAGAGGCATGTACAAAGCATTAAATAGTACTATAACGCAACAAGAATATATCCCCTTGTCTCTTTCTAATCTCTATATTTTCTCCTAGTTATCTATATTAATTTTACAAAACGTTATCAGCACGATAGTCTCTATCCTATACTACCAAAGCACATAACCCCAAACAAATCAAAACCATGGCGGCAACCAAACATCTTAGCCATGAGCCACCGCTTTAAACCAACATCAACATACCAAACACAATCTTCAACCTCTCCGCACCCGTGCTGATCACCTCTTCTTCCATATTACTGTAGATACAAAGATTGTTATTTTGTTTGGTCTTTTTAAGCTTTAAGAAAAATCATTTTCTTTAGTTTTTCCTTCTCATAATCGTAATACCCATTTTGCGAATATTGGGTTTGTAACATCCCACAAATTTAGGAGATTATATAAATGTTGCTTAGGGACTTAGAAGCTTGCTTTGAACTCGAAGTATGTATATATATAATTATTTAGGGTGGACTTAATTTTAATTCATGAAGATTAGGTTAATTATAATTTTAAGGGAATAAGTGTTAGGAAGTTTAATTTGTGTGCATGCATGCTATTAGGAATGAGTAGGAATGTTTGCGAATTTATAATATTAATTATAAGTATATAATTAATTTTAGTACTAGGAACAAAACCTTTAGTGATTAATTAGAGGGGGCATAATTTGATCATAACATATAAGAACCATAGTTGATATTTTAATAATTATATGAATTAATAATTAGTAGGATTTTATATTGCAATAGGTGATCCATTAGGATGTTAATTTTGGTCCTATTACCCTAAAGGGCGTCGACCCAAGTGCTCCATGGTGAACTTTAATCAGCCCAAACCTCCAACCTTATGATCCATTAGCCTTATCTCTCATCATCCAAATAAGAATTCCATGGTTGCTATACATTGGGCAAATACTACCACATGGCAAAGTCTATCTATCCTTATAACTCCTTTTCATGCGACTAGGATAGGGAGAAAAAATAAAATATAAAAAGAGAGCACCAATCTGGTTGAGTGTCATCTTTTGGTCAAAGGCAAATCCGAATGCATGAGTTTGTATTGGTCAAGAAGATTTCTTACTTATCCATCCCATTCCTCATCTTGTGCGCATAACAAAGAGAGAAACACCACAAAGAAATCTGACTGCTTGCATGTCTATCTTTTGATTCAGAAAAATAAACTCAGCTCCATCCCTTTCCACTCAAAGCCGTAAGTCCAAAAGAAAAAAGGAAGAGAACCTAAACAACTAAGCGTATATCTCCCTTTCTATTAGATATTATTAGATATCAGGTATAAGGGTAGTTTAGTATTTCAGTGATATTCTAGATCTTTCTCTTTTCTTTTATGCTCTTCTCTATAAGAGCTCACATATTGTACAAATTAATTACCACAATCAATGAAATCAATATTTTCCATTTACTCTCTTTTACCTTCTAATATGGTATCAGAGCATTTTTATCCTCCATGAATGAATCTCCCGCTGCCATTATTTTTGTAGTTTTCTCTTCATCGATTTGTTCGGTGTCTTATTTTTCCAAATAAAATTGATCTACAATTTTTTTTATCCTTCTCTCATTCTCACAAATCTAAGGCTCAACTTTTTTTTTATCCACCAGATCTGGTCGTGGATCAACGTTTGCCGTCATTTTTTTTTTCTTTTGTTTTTCTTCATTGACTATCCTTTTCCAAATGTTTGCTCCGATTTGCTTTCCCATTTTCGATTTCAGATCTTTGTTGCCATTGTTTCTGTTGTCAGATCTTAGGTATGTTCTCAGATCTCTATTCTCACATCTAGCATCCTTCTCTCTCTCATAGTTTTTTTGAATTTTCCAGATCTACTGGGTTTTTTCTTCCAGATCTGTGTCTCATTTCTTTACTCTTCTATTACATTTTTTTTTCTTTCAGATCTGCGTTTTGGTCTCCTCCTGCCGCGTTTTTCTTCTTCCGGCCATGTCTGTCTTCTTTTCCGGTCATCATCTCCGACCGCGTTTCATTCTCCGGCCGCATCATCCATTCCTCCGGCCGTTTCTGTTCCAGATCTGTGTTGTTTTTCAGATCTGCGTTTTGGTCTCCTCCAACCGTGTCTTCTTTTTATCCGGTTGTTTCTGTTCTGATTCATATCCACGTTTTTTTTTCTCCGATCTAATTACGCCTCCTCTCCATGCGTCTTCCAGATCTGATATTGTGAATTTTCTTATTTTTATCATGCATTTTTTTTTTCGATTTTCTTCCATCTGTTTCTCGTCACCACTCTTTAGCAAGTACCTCTTATGTTAAGCCATAAGGTCCTACCGTCAATCCCCATCTTTGTCATCTCTTAATTCAAGGTACTTTGTCTTCACACATTCCAAGTCCAAGCAATGCTTCAGTAAGTTTTATGGTTCATCTAGTCACACTTTCCATGGGTTACCCATTTTTCGTCAGATCTATTTTTTTTCTGATCCTATCTCACTCTTTCTTTGTCTTTATCCATTTTTTTTCTCCCGCTCTGTCATCTCCCTTTCTCCCTATGCTTCCTTTGATTTTTGTTTTCTTCTATTTTTTGATTATGTCCACTTACAGTTTCTTGGCTCCCTTCCATGGATTTATATGCATTTCTTTTTAGCTCTCAATGTTGCACACAAGGTGTTTGCTGTTTTTACGTGACGAAGGCATTTTGTTGCTACTGCTATAGCTTATGCTGTAGTTCTCTTGTTCTGAAGATGGATTCAGCTCTCCAAATGGCGTTTGACCACGTAGCTAATTTTTATTTGTTTTTTTTTTACATTTCTGGCATGTATTTGGCCATTTTGATTTTATTCCACATATGTTTGTGGTGTTGTTCAAGTCTGATTTGGCTTGTATTTGGTTTATCTCTGCCATTGTTTTGGCTTTATTTTGGCTTCCTATTCAGGGGGAGCATTGTTCATGTTGCTGAAGTTTATTTCAGAACATTTGATTTTGCCGATGTCCATCCCGGCACAGTTTCGTATTTTGTGGTTGATGTCCATCCCAGCCTTCCCTTCCTTAGCTGATGTCCATACCAGCGCCGTTGATTTCGCTGAAGCTCATTCCAGCACACTGAAGATTTTGGTTTCTCATTCAGGATTTTTTATTTGGTTATTATGTTTTCTTGATTTTTCTTGTTCAAGATAGAAGTTCTCTTTGTTCACTCTCCATCTTGAGGGGGAGTATTAGATATTATTAGATATCAGGTATAAGGGTAGTTTAGTATTTCAGTGATATTCTAGATCTTTCTCTTTTCTTTTATGCTCTTCTCTATAAGAGCTCACATATTGTACAAATTAATTACCACAATCAATGAAATCAATATTTTCCATTTACTCTCTTTTACCTTCTAATACTTTCTTTCCCCAAGCGCTGAAGATGAAGCAATAGGCTGAAGATTTATGCTATTAAACAGAACCATAATATAACCTTACAGTCTGCCCCTTCCTTTCCAAAAATCGTGAGTGTGTGAAGAGAGGGCATCCAGAACGTTGCACATCATCACCTCCTCCCTGGTCACGAACCGTGGACCTCCGTGAAGAATAACCAAAGCTCTAAATACATTCTTCCCCCACTCCTTGTCCGTCCGTGCACTAGAACCAAGCGGTGGGTGAAGTTTTCCCTACCTTGCATGCACTTTCCTTCCCCTCCTCTAATCCGTGAAGCCACACGGTGAGACAACCAAACTCAGAATCATGTTCTCGTCCGCTTTGCTTGTTCGACCGTGACATTCTTCAAAGAGGTGAAGTGATGTTTTGCTGTTTCGTATTCCCTTTCATAGATTGGTTTTGATTGAAATTTTTGTTTGCATGCAATGGACCAAGCGGTGCTTGTAGTTTTCTCTACCTTGCATGCAGTGGAAACCGGTCTTTTGGAGCCTAGAAAAATGATGGGGCTACTTTCTGCCCAGCTGTCGTCTTTGTACGCTCAAGAAATGGTGAGTTGGGTTCCCAAGTTCTTGCCTTCTCTACACTGTTTCGGTTAGCTTGTAGGACCTAGGCAGTAAATCTATGTTGTATCAATTCTGCATCTATTCTGCTCAAGCCGTGAACCTTTGAGGACTACATTTTGTGAGCCTTTAGCACACCCAAACATCTTAAGAGATGATACGTTGAATTAAATATAAGCTTTAACGAAAAGGTTATGCAACTAAATTTATTTTTGTACTTGTAATTTCTGGTCAAAATCTGAATCGGTTAAAATGTATTGGAAAACCTTGGAATTTACTATTATTAACAAGATGTTAAGATGCTATGAAGTCAGAAAATTGGTTAGTAAAAGAGTGATGAAACCCGATTAAAGAATGAGGGTTAGAAGCATAGAAAACTTGTTGATATATAAATTATAATAATAATAGGAAATAAATTCTGAACTTGTCACACTTGTAAATCGAGGCACAAAATTCTTAGAGAAGTGGAATTTGAATAAAAGTCATGAACCTAATGCCAAACTAAATTGAACCAGATGCATGATGGGGAGCGGCCTTATATATATTTTTTTTAGCCATTAGTATTTCTACCTTATTGAGTACCTTGGGTCATAGTTAAAAGAGTAAAAGAAATAAACTTCGAAATGATCTTCTATAAAATGTGGGGCTGTTCTGTTGTGGGTTAGTGCACCTATTATCCTATAAATTAAATGTTAAAGACAATTGGATCATGTGATTGAGCACGCATCATATAGGCATCCCTTGATATCAAGGTACTGGGACAGTTGGCGTCAGTCCGCATAGGCCATAGTGGAATTCCCCAAATGATGGTGTCGTGTATGGAATTTCCACTGTGTATGCACGCGCACGACGGTGCTATGAGTGTGATGAAGGCGTTATATACACAATATGATATATGATGAAAAGGATATATGATGAAAAGGTTATATGATGAAAAAGATTTAATGTTTGAAGCGACTGTTTATAATTTTGTGCCTAGTTTAATAATGTTGCATTATTGGTTTTGTTGCCACACTACTGGGATTTTTCTCACCCCTTTGGGGCTGCTATTTTTATAAAATGGTAGGAGGACGTAAAAGCTTTCGAGGACTTGGATATTTGCTATTGGTTTCTACTGTTGGGCATGCTGCTGTGATTGTATTAATTTCATGGATGACTATACCAATTGTGGATGTTTAAATTATTAGTGAACTATGTTTGCATTCTGTTTTAAGACTTTTAAGAACAGCAAGTGTTTTGAAATGGATTTCAGAACCGTTTTTACGAAAACTGATTCATGACGTTTTGAAAGCTAAGTTAAAACTGTTTGTGCGAGCATTTTGTAGGTTGGCATCTCGGGGCTACGAACCTCTGATTTTCTTATAATTTATATGCACGCGTAGCCCCAGGTGTCTAGTTTCATTATATATAAACCTTTCAGCGAAATTCTGAAAGCTCGATTTATTATGATTTTTGCAAGTCAGGCCGTTTGATATAAATTCACTGATGTCTAGTTTTATATGAACGCGAAGCCCCGGATGTCTAGTTTCTAGATTACAAATAATATTTTTTTGAATCGTTGAAGTGAATTTTATACGAATTTTTAAAGACAACAAGGTCTGTCAGGAAAGTTATATTTTCAGTAGTTGAGAAATTTTGAAAGTATACTTTGATTTTTGTGACGAACCCGATTTCAATTATAAGTTTTTAATTGGCATTGTAAAAGTGACTTTCAGTCTCTAAAATATGATTAAAGAACTCTAATCCGCTT
Organism: Gastrolobium bilobum; assembly: GCF_033153095.1. NCBI lineage: Eukaryota > Viridiplantae > Streptophyta > Magnoliopsida > Fabales > Fabaceae > Gastrolobium > Gastrolobium bilobum. The sequence goes on along the minus strand of NW_026895231.1, from coordinate 128,580 downwards.
AGCAAACAACTCTCTTGGATCCATACAAGGGAGGGTGTTACAGGGTTTCCATTGAAACTATTTTGTATACTGCTTTTTCTTTCCATTTAGCTTGGGATTTACTCTTTTACCTTTTGTGCCTATGGTTAGTCTGAGTTTTAGGTGCAAGATTCATCCTCCTCTTTGCTCCGCCATCACTGTCTGGATTTGATTGCCGAGGCTCCGCCATGGGGGTCGAAGATGGGCCAGTTCTCATTGTAACACCTCGTCTGCAGCCGGTGTATTAACATACAAATGATATTTAAAGCGCAACTTACAATAATTAAACGCGGAAGCAATATACTATTTTTTTCAAATAAACAAGTCCAATCCTCATGGTGGATTAACTTTTCCTTTTATTAACAATCCTTATGTAATTGCAACACTAAAATAAAACTTGAATTACCTCGTACTCATAAATAACAATTCAAAAGCATCCATAAATTTTGGTGCTACAATACAAATATTCAAGTCACAAATAAACATATTATTTAATAGTGGCATAGACAACCTCTATGCTCACCACAAATAACAACATAATCCATCAAGTCTAGTCATAATAAAGTCTCATCATGGAAGAATGAATAATCATTATATGCATGACTCATAACAATAATGAAATCTCTATGCTGGCCTCTTGCCTCTATTAGTGTCTGATATGCCTCCAACATATATATGATTTTAAGCCAAAAAGAGCAAGTATCTTGATCAATCGTGAATGAAAAATGGCTATAATTACCACTAAACTCATAAATCTTAATCAAGTATCTTGTCACTGATTTTCTTATATTTTTGTAGGAAAAAGGACGAGAAAGAGGCCCAATTAATAGCCAAGGAAAAACACAACTCTGAAGCCACCGCACTACTAGCGCGGCACTGGCGCTATCAACGCCAGAATCTTCCTCTCTTCACGCTATCAGCGCGAGACTCGTGCTAGTAGCGCGAAGCTACTGCCTCCAAACAACACTCCCACGCTATCAGCGCCAATCTGGCGCTCGTAGCGCGGGAGTTACGTGACAAATTTAAATCTTGTTTCAGACTGTATCAGGAAGAGATTGGAACCAAGAGATATGATGAAGATTTGATCAGGATTTCTAAACAAGGGAACAAAGTCTATAGAAATAGACTAAACACCTGGAGGAAATAATCTTTGGCTGAAGAGAATTGTGAGAATCAGAGACTTGAGAGAATTTTTGGAGACTAACGCTAGAGATCAAGATTCCGACGAAGTTGAAGACTGAAGATCATTGATTCTTCCGCTTCATCTTCTTCTTCTTTTATATTGTTATTATGAATTCTTTTAATTATTTTAATTGGTTAAAGCCAGATATGTCTGGCTAGTTTTCTTTTTGTAGTTGTGATCACAGATCCAATGTGAATCCTTTTTAATTTTTAAATTGTTTTTATAATTTATTTAGTTTTATTCTTCCTGTGTTAATTCTTTCATATCCTTTATAGAATTGATCACTCCATTATAGGGTTTTGAGGGTTAGAGCTCACAATAGGAATATTGGAGTTTTAATCTGGACTAGGATAGAATAACAATCTGTGTATGATCTAGACATAGACTTACATAGATTGCGGACTTTTAGATTCATTTGCTTAATGCTTAATTCAAGAGGAATTACTAGGACACTAGGATTTTAATTGGGTTAAAGGGTTGAAAACACTAAGACGGTGGGGTTAAACTATTTAATAGGGAAATAATGAATTGTTTGAGCTAATAAATTAGTTAGTTATAAAATTCAATTTAGGAATATAAAGGAGGATCGAAGGTAAAGTGCATCCTTACTGCAGTTCTTTTACAAATTCAATTATTCACATTTTCATTAACATTCTTGATATTTCTTGCATACGTTTGATTCTTATTGTCTTTAAATTTCTGTTAACAAATATTTTCACACTCAAACCGAGTTTTTCCAAACTAAGAGGAATAGTTAAATTAGTAATTGGTGCAATAATCCTCGAGGGAACGATCTTTACTTATCACTTTTATTACTTGAAACGAACGGTATACTTGCCGATTTCGCAACAAGTTTTTGGCGCCGTTGCCGGGGATTAATTACGCCAATATTAATTTTAACTTTCGATCTTTGAGATTTGAATTTTTATTTTTATTTTTTTTTGTTACTGATTTGATTTCTCTCTTTTATGCGAGGTAAAGTTAATCGAGACTGTTTACAGTTTGATCCATAAATCAAAAAGACTGCAAAGAAGAACAGGAAGCTAGCCAAGCTAAAGAAGCAAGAGGAATCCTCGAGTTCTGAGCCAAAAGCAGAACCCGAGATGGCAACTCCCAATCCACCACCAGAGGATAAATTGATGGAGTCAATCCTTGCTTCTCTTTTCACAAGACCAAATTCTAGCATCGTCGGACCACCAATTGTTGCCAACAATTATGCTATCCATCCATCACTGATATCCTTGGTGGAGAAAACTCTATTTGGTGGGGAAGATTACGAAGACCCCCATGATTTCATGGACAGATTTATAAGAATTTGTGATACAACCAAGCACCACGGGATATCAGATGAAGCAATTAGACTCAGGTTATTCCCTTTTGCTGTAACAAGGAAGACTCACAGATGGTTGGATAGACAGGCTCCCAACAGTATCAGAACATGGGATGAGTTGTCGGCCAAGTTCTTTGCTGAGCACGTTTCCATGGAGAAATACAATAAGTTGGTTAATGAAATTACCAACTTCACTCAACAGCCAGGAGAAACTCTATGTGCAGCTTGGACCAGATTCCAAGAACTGATCAGAAAGTGCCCCCAGTATGATTTGCCAGACGGGAAGAAAGTCAGGGTCTTTTACAATGGGATGACACCAGATTCCAGAATGGTTTTCAATGGTGCAGCTGCTGGAACCATAAGGAAGAAGACAACAACTCAAACTTTAGAGCTAATTGACTATATGACAAAGAATGAGAATGCATCTATGGCAGTTCAACCAAGAAAGGGACTTCTTCAATTGGGGAATAATGATGTTGTGTTAGCCGAACATAAGGTTATATCTCAACAGCTCGCCAGTATGAATGCTAAGTTGGACAAGATGCAAGTTTCTACAGCTCAAGTTAATTCAGTTAATTGTGAGTATTGCAAAGGAAAGCATGAGATCAATGAGTGCCCAAACACTTGTAGGATCTGAGCCATTTCAAGTTAATGGAGTTTGGTATGATCCAAGACCACCGTAGAACTTCCAGAGGAACAAGAACAACGCTCCAGGGAACAACTTTCAAAGGGGAGTTCAAGGGGGAGGTTTGGATTTCAAATCCAACAATTACTTACAACCTCCTCCTATTCCACATAAGGAGCCGTTTGGATTGGAGAAAGTGATGCTGCAGCTTTCTAAAACCACCAATGACCATATCCAGACCACTGATACTTTCATAAATGAGACAAGAGCCTATCATAAGAATCAAGATGCTTTTATCCGAAACTTGGAGAATCAGATAGGCCAATTGTCTAGGCAGCTTGTTGAGAGAAATCAAGGCCAATTTCAGAGTAACACCATAGTCAATCCGCGAGAAGACTGCAAGTCAATTGTTACAAGGAGCGGAATTGTGATTACTCCTCAAGAAAAGCCAAAGGTGGTTCAGAAAAAGAAAGCTGACGAACCAGTAATTGAACTAGAGCAAAAAAGAGAGGAGGAAACATCTGCAAGCGAGAAAGAAGAGCCTGCTAAAAAAGAAAAAGGAGAGGCAAAGGAGAAAGCTGTAGAGACTCCAAAGAAGCAATGAGATTTCTCTCGCTTTAAGAAACCACCATATCCCATAAAGTCAAAGCAGCAAGCTCAGAAGCAACAACATGTCAAGTTTTTAGAAATGTTTAAAAAGTTGCAAATAAATATTCCCTTTGCTGAAGCTTTAGCTTACATGCCTAACTATGCTAAGTTTATGAAAGATCTTTTGTCTAGAAAGCATAAATTACAGGAATTTGAAACTGTGGCTCTCACAGAGGAGTGCAGTGCCATTATTCAGAAGAAGTTACCACCGAAGCTTCGAGATCCAGGGAGTTTCAACATCCCGATTGCGATAGGCAACATTAATGTTGGCCGGGCATTGTGAGATCTTGGAGCAAGCATCAACCTCATGCCGCTATTAGTAATGAAGTATCTCAGAATTTCCAAGCTGAAGCCTACTATGGTGTCTCTCCAACTTGCTGACAGATCATTGAGAAGACCAAACAGAGTAATAGAAGACGTACTTGTCAAGGTGGACAAGTTCATCTTCCCTGCAGACTTCGTAGTGCTAGACATGGAAGAAGAAGGAAACATGCCCCTTTTGTTGGGCAGGTCGTTCCTTGCCACAGCCAGAGCCATGATAGAAGTGGAGAGAGGAAAGTTGGACTTGAGAATGGATGACGAAAAGGTCACCATTAATGTTTTCGATGTTATGAAGCATGCTGAGGATAATAACGACTGCTTCCGGGTGGACATTCTTGAAGAACTGTTCCTTGAAAAGAAAGATGATGATCAGACTCTTGAAGAAGAGACAAAATTCTTTGATGAGAACCCTCTAAAGGAAAATTCTGAAATTCCAATGGAGATGAAGAGACGTATCCTGTCATCATCAACAAAGAGACGTATCCTGTCATCATCAACAAAGAGCTGACTGATTCTGAAGAAACCAAGTTGATGAAAGTGCTCAAAGACCACTAAACAGCCATAGGGTGGTCCATCTCTGATCTAAAAGGAATCCTTCCTTCCTTCTGCACTCACAAAATACTTATGGAAGACAACATCAAACCTGTGAGGCAACCTCAGAGATGACTCAATCTTACCATGAAAGAGGTAGTTCGAAAGGAAGTAGTGAAACTCCTTGATGCCGGCATGATTTACCCAATCTCAGACACTGCATGGGTAAGTCCAGTTCAAACAGTGCCAAAGAAAGGTGGAGTTACAATGATCAAGAATGAGAACAATGAGCTGATTCCTACCAGAACCATAACTGGGTGGGGAATGTGTTTGGATTACAGAAGATTAAATGATGCCACACGAAAAGATCACTTTCCTCTTCCTTTTATTGATCAGATGCTGGAAAGACTGTCCGGACATGCTTATTACTGTTTCTTATACGGTTATTCTGGTTACAACCAGATACCTGTTGCACCAGAGGATCAAGAGAAGACAGATTCACTTGGCCCTTTGGAGTGTTTGCCTACAGAAGGATGTCGTTTGGCCTATGCAATGCACCTGCTACTTTTCAAATGTGCATGCTTTCCATCTTTTCTTATAAGATTGAAAAATCATTAGAGGTATTCATGGATGACTTTTTTATTTTTGGTTCTTGCTTTGATTCATGCTTAGTTAATCTATCTAAGGTGTTGAGACGTTGTCAAGAAATAAACCTGGTTTTAAATTGGAAAAAATGTCATTTCATGATGAAAAATGGGATAGTATTAGGTCATAAGATTTCTGAAAAAGGGATAGAAGTTGATAAAGCTAAACTTTTATTAATTGGGAGAAGATCAGAAGAGTTGCATGTTCCTTCCCTTTTTTTTGTCTCCTCAAAACCGTGAGTTGGGAGAAGAGAATCACCGCTTAAGCTTTCCCCTTCTCTTCTTCATTGATTCGGCCAAGTGCAGCAACCATGGAGTTAGTGCATCTCCTCTCCCTCCTTGGCTAGCCGAAGACACACATCCTAGGAGGTGAGGCGTGTTCTTCTCCTCATGCTCCAGCATAACTTTAAATCGATTCTGATTGGCCTCTTTCATCCTTGCATGCAGCCCAAAAATCCGCTTCCTTGAAGAGTGGAGAACGGAGGTTGCTGCCCCTATTGAGGTGCTAGCCTTCGATGCAGTAATGGAGGTAAACCAGAGTCCAAGAGTTCCTTTTCTTTCTCCTATTTGTTCGGCCTGCATATGTACCAAGGAAGATGTATTTCTTGGTCATTCCTCCTTATTATTTCTTTCGGCTGCTGCATATAGTTTAGGAGAAATATGCTTTGTCTTCTTATTTTCTGTTTCTGCCCCTTGGATCATCTTAGAACCTAAGGTCTGCAAGCACAAGAAAATCCGGTCTAGGAGCTTGGAAAATAGCTCCCTTTAATTTGTTGGACTGCACCTTGAATTAGAAAAAAATAAATTATGAAGCTTTGCATGCGTCAAATTGTGAAGACAGCCGCTAAAATGTATTTGTTCATGCCTAAGAATCGATTTTGGGGCTTGAAGAACAGCCCTCTTTATTGTGGGACTGTTTGTTGGAATAGAATAATGTAGATAGCCTTGTATGTGTTCAGAATTTTCTGGTCAGCATGCTTAAAACCAAGCTAGCGCACCCTTTGTCATGAGAGCCATGTGTTTAAATGGAAAATTTTAAGTCCCTAGTTGATTGCTCAAAATCGTACCTACATGTCTTAGAAACCTTGATTTTTTTTATCGTTTGCTAACGTTTGGAAAAATTAATATTGAGTCAGAAAATTATGTAGGTCGAGAACCATGAACCCCGTTTTGAATTAAACCTGCATGTGTTAAACCTGTATGAACAGCTTGCTAGAGACTTGTTCACTCACTTGTAAGCCTTGGAGAAAATGTTATGTAAATAAATTAACTGGTACACCTAGTTGCTGGCCAAACCGAACATACATGTGTAGGTCCTTGAAATTCCGTTGTTACTTCCTAGCAATTGGTAGGATAAGTTAAAGGCGGAAATATAATTAGCGTAGAAAGCATGGAACTTATTTGTAAAGCATAGGAGACATAGATGGAAATTCTGACTTGGTACCCGCTGTTTAGGTGCATATAATTCCAAGTGAGCGGACTGGATCCTTGATGATACACTTGATTAAAATAATTGGACACATCGAGGTAAGTGTTCGGTGGATTACCCCTTTGTGACTGTTAGTTTAATACTTGAATTTTCGATTTGTTGCTCTCGCGTCTTATTCTGATTCTGTTCGAAGGAAATGACAACTTGAATTGGATTATGAATTATTGGAAATTCTATTTGGGAAATATTCGTACTCTGAATTGAAATATGACTTGATGAAACTCCGATTTTTGTGGAGATATATTCTGATTAGAAGTTTGGTGTTATAGACATGTGAGCTATGATTTCTGATAATGAATTCTGATTATAAGCATGAACATCATAACTTTGCATTTGGTCATGTGTGTGTGAAGCAAAGCATAGCATATCATACATCCACATACATGCAGCCCTGATAACCGAAATAATTGATAAAATATAAGCATCTGGTTGAGCACGCGTCATATAGGCATCCCTCCGGTATCAGGGTATGGGATACTTGGCTTCAGTCCGCATAGGTCACAGTTGGAATTTGTAACACCCCGTATATATCTGATGTGCCTCTGACAAGTGTGATTTTCTGTGTTAAAATTGATAAGAATTGAGTCATAAAATAGCAACTTAAATACATATTTGCTAATTATATTGATTCTTTCTTTTCAATAATATTTCTCACCTATTGGTTTGTTTTTTTACAGGAAAAAGAAGTAAAAATTATAAAAAGCCTGTAGACGCGACTCCACACAGTGGCGCAAACTAGTGCCGTGTATCACAGTACAAAGTCCAGAAGAATGGCGCGGACCGGCACCACACTGGCGCGGACCCGCTCCAGTTTACGAACTCTGAAGCGGACAATTACAAGTGGCGCCTAGTGGCGCCAAAACCTTGAAGCAAAATGGCGCCACTTATGGAGCAAACTAGCGCCAAATCCAAGAGGAAATATATGGCGCCAACAGGCGCCCAAAGTGAAGGGAAAGTGGCGCCAAGTGGCGCCCACAAAGGTGAAGGATGGCGCCAGTTTACGTGCAATCAGGTCCGACTTTTCTGAATTGGACAGAAGCGTGGCGCGAACCGGCGCCAACTGGCGCCGGTTTGCGGAAAATTTGACCGTGCTGCGCGAATGGTAATTTTGGAAGACAGAAAAGAGGCTTATAAATAGGATCCTTATGAAAGAATTAGAGATTCAGACCTATTCTTCTGAAGAGAGACGACGGCGGTGCTCAGAGAAGATTCCTGGGATCAAGTTCTTCTTCTACCTTCTCTTTAATTTTATGCTTTCATTGAATATTGAATTTTTAGCCATGATTATGTTTGGCTAGTTTACTTTTTATTGTAGTAAGGGTCACAAACCCTATGTGAACCCTTGTTACACGGATTGATTTTATAATTGCTCGTTTATATAATTATCTTTATCTCTACCCTGTTCGTATTTTATATTTTCTTTATTAGAATTGATCACTCTAATAGTTGATAATAGTCTGAGGGTTAGAACCCTAGATAGGAATATTGGGGTTTTCATCCTGAAAGGGGGTAGGATAACGGTTCGTATGCATGCTAGGAATAGATGTGTATTGAATTACGGATGCCTAAATTATTGAGTTCATCGCTTAATTTTCATGAGGGGTTGCTAAGGGATTAGGATTCCAATTGAGATTAAAGGGTTAAATTGCCAAGGGATTGAGATTTAACTAATTATTTTAGATAATAATTTATCCGAGTAATTTTATAAATGAATATTGTAAATCAATCCAAAGTAATAAGTGGGGATCATAAGGTGAGTGCGCTCTAGCTACAATGTTTTTCTCATTTTTATAAATCAAAACTCATTTTCTTGTTCTTATTTTTATTCTTCATTACAGAAAAATTATAAAAACAAGTGTTTATTTTTCAGTTCTCAATTTCACAAAACTCGACAATATTTTTTTTTTTTTGTAATAAAATTCGACAATATTTGTCACAACCTTTGAACTCTTCCATTCGTAAAAGGAACAATTAATTGATATTCGACCCAATCCCTGTGGAGACGATACTTTACTTACTATTATATTACTTGTGCGATCGGTATACTTGCCGGAGAGCATCAAGTTTTTGGCGCCGTTGCCGGGGATTGGCGTTTCTGATATCAATTAATTTTGATTTTTAAGATTGGAATTTTTATTTTTATTTATATCTTTGATTTCTTTGTGATTCTTGAACAGTGCTACTAATATCTTTTCGAAGTTGTATGCGAGGTAAAGAGCCAGAATTTTCACTTGATTTGGAGATTACAGAAATAGAAAATTTGCTCGGAAGAAGCTTGCTTTCAACGAGCTAGAAAATCTGTTTGAAGAAGCACACAAGATGGCAGAGAACAATGAAGAAGACAATCCGCTCATGGATACCATTCTGACTCCATCGTTCAACAGGCCCAATTCGGGTATTGTGCAGCCAAATGTTGTCAACAATTGGGAGCTCAAGTCTTCCCATATTAATTTGGTGGAGAGAGCTCAGTTTGGAGGAGAGGATAGTGAAGATCCTCACAGGTTTATTGACAAATTCTTGATGATCTGTGATTCCACGAAACATCCTCAGGTGTCTCATGATGCAATCCGATTGAGGCCGTTCCCTTTTTCTCTTAAGGGAAAAGCTCTTAGTTGGTTGGAAAGGCAGCCTGCAGCAAGCATCCCAACCTGGGATGATTTATCACAGAAGTTCTTTGCTCAGTTCTTCTCGATGGAGAAGTACAACAGGATGGTGAATGATATCACCAAATTCACTCAATCTGAGGGTGAATCAATGTGTGAAGCATGGAACCGGTTCAAAGATTTGATGAGAAGGTGTCCTCAGTATAACCTGACTGCTGGTAATCATGTTAGAATCTTCTTCAATGGTACCAAACCTGAGGTTCGGATGGTGTTGAATGGTGCAGCAGGAGGCACTATTAAAACTCCGAGAGCAAACGAGACTCTTGAGCTGATTGAGAGGATGGCTGCCAACGAAAACCAAGGGTTGTCAGCAAAGCCTAAGAGAGGTATCCTTCAACTGGAAGGTAATGATGTTGTGCTGGCTTAAAACAATTTGTTATCTCAGCAGATAGCAAACTTGACCTCAAGGCTTGACAAGATGCAGATTGCTGGTGTTCAGGCTCAAACTGTTGCTGCTGTATGAGAATATTGACAGGGCAACCATGAATCTAATGAATGTTCTTCTCTGCTGGCTTCAGATTCACCTCAACAAATTCAAGTGAATGGCATTTGGTACGATCAGAGACCTCCACCACAAAATATTCTGAGGAATCAGAATTTTCCTTCTGGGAGCAATAATTTTCAGAGGAGGGTGCAAGGAACTGGTCTTGATTACCAATCAAATAACTACTTGCAGCCTCCACCAATCCAACCCAAGGAACCTTCTGATTTGGAGAGGTTAGTTGGACAAATGGCTCAACACTCTAGTGCTTTCATGGAGGAGACAAGGGCCAATACCAAGAACACACAGGCTTCTATCAGAAATTTGGAGTATCAAATTGGTCAACTGGCAAAACAAATGGCTGATAGAACTCCAGGTACCTTCCCTAGTAACACAGTCACTAATCCGAGGGAAGATTGTATGGCCATCACAATTAGAAGTGGAAAAATACTTCCATCTCCTGAGGTTATAGAAAAACTAGACACTGCAGGTGAGCCAGAAAAAGAAAAAGAAATTGAAAAACCTACTGAAGTGGTGAAGCCAGTGGAAAAGAAGAAGCATGAATTGAGTCCCGAATATGTGAGGGCTATGGCACCGTATCCTGAAAGATTCAAACAGGACATTCAGAAGAAGCATTATGAAAGGTTCTTGGATATTTTCAAAAAGCTTCATGTTAATATTTCATTTGCTGAAGCTTTGGTCAATATGCCAAATTATGCTACATTCATGAAGGATCTTTTATCAAGGAAGCACAAGTTACAAGAGTGCCAAACTGTAGCACTTACTGAGGAGTGCAGTGCTATCATTACAAGGAAATGTCCTCCTAAGCTTCGTGATCCTGGAAGCTTCAACATTCCTATTGAAATCGGTAACACAAAAATCCGCAGGGCATTATGTGATCTTGGGGCTAGCATTAATTTGATGCTTCTTTCTGTTTGCAAATCCTTAGGGATCACAGAACTAAAACCCACTATGGTTTCTCTTCAACTTGCTGATAGATCTTTAAGGAAGCCTAGTGGAATAATTGAAGATGTTCTTGTGAAGGTGGACAAGTTCATCTTCCCTGCTGATTTTGTGGTGCTGGACATGGAAGGGGGAGCTGAGATGCCTCTTTTGCTGGGTAGACCGTTCTTAGCTACATCTCGTACCATGATTGACGTTGAGAATGGGAAGCTAGAGTTAAGGATGAATGATGAGTCCATTACCATCAATGTCTTTGACTCTATGAAACAATCTTCTCGCAAAGGCGATTGTTTTAGACTCGAGCAAGTGGGGAAGGAAGAAAAATCTTCTAGTCAAGAGCTTGATAAAGAACTTGAGGCTCGTAAGATTGTTCCTGCTAAGAGAAAAAAGAATGTAGTGTTTGAAGTTCTTAAGAAAACAAATGAAGACAAAGAAGATGGTGCCCCAAAAATAAAGTTGAAAGAGATTCCTGAAACTCTGAAACATACCTTCTTGGGTAATAAGGAGGCAGTGATTGAAGTACTGAAGGAACATGAGACTGCCATAGGGTGGTCTACTTCAGATTTGAAAGATAAAGATCCCTCTTCCCGTACCCACAAAATTCTCAATGAAAATGATGACAAACATGGGAGAAAACCCCAAGGGAGGGGTCATCCTATACGGAAGAAGGTACTGAGAAAGGAAGTGGTGAAACTCTTTGATACGAGTTGGAAGAGACACCGAGAGCTGAAGTTTGACAAGAGACACCGAGACTCTATCTCTCGGAAAAATCAAAGCTTCAAAGAGTTCTTAACATGGCTTCATAGTTTGGAACAAATCTGGGAATGGTGGTCTCATACACCAAAGCATCCAGTACCACTGGATCTTCCATTTGCTGAGTCATCCCACGCTGCTGAGGGGGATGACATGGATGATTGATATCTCCTTGCTGACGGAGATTTTGTATATTAGTTTATTTTTCAGTTTCGTATTTTTAGTTGTTTTGTGTTGGTATATCTTTTTCTGATGTTTTAATGTGCGCATTATAGTTATCCTATATGCCACTGTTTGTTCCATTGTGCAGGTTTTTCTTCTTTCTTGTGGTTTAATTATTGCTGAGGACAACAATTCTCTAAATCTGAGAATGGTAGGCTTGCATCTTAGAACTGCTGCAATTCTTCTATCAGGGGAGATATTCTAACTCTTTTAATTTTCGTAGTTATTTTTGTAGTATTTTGTGTGCTCTTTATTTTTATCTAAAAAAAAATAAATTGGAAAATGTTTTCTGAGCAAGTCCCAGGTTTAAATGTGCTTATCTAGTTAATGTGCTTGACTGAATTCTTGGCATCATGTTTTGTATGAACTTCTGGCATGGTATTGTATGGGCATGAGTAGACTTCATGATTGCTCGTTTGTCTGAATTTTGTGATTGAATGATTAATGATGCCTGATGTTTTTTTTGGAAGTCTAGCTTGACATCATAGCTGGTGAGGTTTTGTGCTTAAACACTTATTTTATTCTGAGAGACCTCACTGTGATAGCATTCTAGAACTTGTTCTGTTTCTCTGTTATGCATGCATTGGTTGATATGATAAAGGCATTTTGTTCTTGTTAGCTATTGGCCAAAAATAACCCACATGTATGAATTTTTCCATTGCTAAACCCTTTGAGCCTGAGCCTTTTTGTTCATAATTCCTGCTGATTGCTTAGCTTATTTCCAAGTGACTTACCTTAATTGAGATTAAATTACTGATGTGTTGAAAAATAAAATAAAGAAATTGAGGTAAGCTCCACAAAGCTCAAGTAATTAGGGGAGGAAAAATTTCATCTGTGCCCTTAAAACAAAGGGAGAAAAAGAAAATGAAAAAGAAAAGCAAGAAAAAGAAAAAGGGTGAATGTAAAGAAAAAGTGGCTGAAATGAATTAATTCCCGAAATTTTGTGGGAATATTAGTGGAGCAAAAATCATTGAGTTGAATGTGTTAAAAATAAAATAATATCAGTTTGTCAATCTCATTGTTGTTTGAGCTACTTTCCATATATTCCTACCCATTAACCAGGCCAAGTTACAACCTGTGAAGTCCTTTTGATCAATTGATGCATGTGTTTGATTCTTCATTTTTAAGAATTTTTGAGAATATAATCAAGCATATGGTAATGTTATTGATGTGATGGATTGAGTGATTGTTACTCCCTCAAACACTTGAGTGCTGAGCGTTATATGTTTTGTCTTGGAGAGGGGTGTTCAAGCTAGATTCTGACATTTTTATGAAAATATAAGGCATTGTTAGGAGTTCTTTGCATTGATTCAGTCATGCTTAGCATAGTGATCTCTTGATTGTTTGTGTGATGTTGTGTTGGAATAATTGATTGTTTCCTGGATTGAGTCTTGTACATTGCTGGGGACAACAACGTTTAAATCTAGGAATGGTTTGATGTGCCTCTGGCAAGTGTGATTTTTTGTGTTAAAATTGATAAGAATTGAGTCATAAAGAGCAACTTAAATACATATTTGCTAATTATATTGATTCTTTCTTTTCAATAATATTTCTCACCTATTTGTTGTGTTTTTACAGGAAAAAAGAAGTAAAAATTATAAAAAGCTTGTAGACGCGACTCCACATAGTGGCACAAACTAGCGCCGTGTATCATAGTACAAAGTCCAGAAGAATGGCGCGGACCGGCACCACACTGGCGCGGACCCGCACCACTTTACGAACTATGAAGCAGACAATTGCAAATGGCGCCTAGTGGCGCCAACTGGCGCCAAAACCTTGAAGCAAAATGGCGCCACTTATGGAGCAAACTAGCGCCAAATCCAAGAGGAAATATATGGCGCCAACAGGCGCCCAAAGTGAAGGGAAAGTGGCGCCCAAAAAGGTGAAGAATGGCGCCAACTGGCGCCAGTTTATGTGCAATCAGGTCCGACTTTTCTGAAATGGACAGAAGCGTGGCGCGGACCGGCGCCACACCAGCGCCAACTAGCGCCGGTTTGCGGAAAATTTGACCGTGCTGCGCGAAGGGTAATTTTGGAAGACAGAAAAGAGGCTTATAAATAGGATCCTTATGACAGAATTAAGGATTCAGACCTATTCTTCTGAAGAGAGATGACGGCGGTGCTCAGAGAGGATTCCTGGGATCAAGTTCTTCTTCTACCTTCTCTTTAATTTTATGCTTTCATTGAATATTGGATTTTTAGCCATGATTATGTTTGGCTAGTTTACTTTTTATTGTAGTTAGGGTCACAATCCCTATGTGAACCCTTGTTACGCAGATTGATTTATAATTGCTCGTTTATATAATTATCTTTATCTCTACCCTGTTCGTATTTTATATTTTCTTTATTAGAATTGATCACTCTAATAGTTGATAATAGTCTGAGGGTTAGAACCCTAGATAGGAATATTGGGGTTTTCATCCTGAAAGGAGATAGGATAACGGTTCGTATGCATGCTAGGAATAGATGTGTATTGAATTGCGGATGCCTAAATTATTGAGTTCATCGCTTAATTTTCATGAGGGGTTGCTAAGGGATTAGGATTCCAATTGAGATTAAAGGGTTAAATTGCCAAGGGATTGAGATTTAACTAATTATTTTAGATAATAATTTATCTGAGTAATTTTATAAATGAATATTGTAAATCAATCCAAAGTAATAAGTGGGGATCATAAGGTGAGTGCGCTCTAGCTACAATGTTTTTATCATTTTTATAAATCAAAACTCATTTTCTTGTTATTATTTTTATGGGTTCGCTTTTTCTGCAGTTATTGCTGATAAATTATCTGCAGTAAGCCCAATACGACGTCGTTTTGGGGCGGAAATCATGGTGTTTTTGTAATTTTAATTTATTTCAGGGTTATAATAGTCTTTATATTTATAATTTTTTAAGATTTTAATACCAAAACAACGTCCTTTTGAGAATAAAAGCAGATAAATTATCTGCATTAACGGCAGAAATAATTTTCCCTATTTTTATTCTTCATTACAGAAAAATTATAAAAACAAGTCTTTATTTTCAGTTCTCAATTTCACAAAATTCGACAATATTTGTCACAACCTTTGAACTCTTCAATTCTTAAAAGGAACAATTAATTGATATTCGACCCATTCCATGTGGAGACGATACTTTACTCACTATTATATTACTTGTGCGATCGGTATACTTGCCGGAGAGCATCAATATCCGGTAGTGTCACAGCCAGCCTGAGTCTTCGGCAGTCCCACAACGTAGTCCACGGAAATACTTTCCCACTTCCACTGCGGTACAACAAGAGGTTGAAGCTTAACAACGGCTTCTGGTGTTCAATCTTCATCTTCAAGCATCAGAACAAAAGGTCACGCAACAACAATGCCCTTCCGCATTCCAAGACACACCATCCTGGTTTTTCTCAAAAAGCTCATTCCCGACTCTCACAGTCTCCATCTCGAGAAGTGCACCCCCATACAAGGAAGTCACATTCAGATCTCGAAACTTCACAATGACATCAAAAACGTCATTCGATTCTCTGGGATCATCAGTCACTTCCGCAACAGAGGTGACCTGACCCCACATACTCTATTCCACACAATAACTTGAGTGAGTTTGGTCCTATTCCATGACTCTAACATCGACTAGACTTACAATTTGATAAATCATTATTTTCAAAATAACTTCATGTTTCTTTCACAATACGAAATCATAATCATGTTCATCTCACCCTATGCATGTTAGTTAACATGCTCATTCACATAGTTACGTACCTTAGCTCACGTACACCTGCAAAATTTTAAATTTCAATAACATAACAAATCAGAAGCTCTATGAAATAGTATACCTCAATCTTCATGGCATCTGCAACTCAAAAGTCAATCAACGGTGAAATAACATAGATACATCACCAAAATTTATCGTACATATGTCAAGCTTTACACTACCCATGGTGTTAACATGCCAACTACTTATGAAGCATATCAATAATCAACGTAAGAACCTAGAGTCATGGAGACCACTCAACCCTCACACTAATCGTACATGCACTGCCTCACATATACAAGAACGCGCGTGCCCTTGCCACAAATTCCAAGTGTTACACACTCCTTTCCTGAAGAGAATTTCACATCCTCTAACAGAGCACCATCACGCTTAAGTAATGGCGTAAGGCATCTGGCCTCATAACAAAATGACCGGTGCTTCCCATGAAGACACGCTCGGTCGGAAGAAGTCTTTCGCCGAAAGACCCTCAGAACACTAGTTCAACACAGCCAACTCTGGTGGCGACATTCGATATGGAGCTAACGAAATTGGCCCCACACCAGGCAACAAGTCAATGGAGAACTCTATCTCCCTCTGTGGCGGAAACTCAGGAATTTCCTCTGGAAATACTCCGAGGAATTCCCTCACCACAGGAATGCTAGTGATATCCTCCTGTGTCCCACTCACTAAACCTCCCAACATGACATATCCGAATGCCCCTGCTCTCAAGGCCTTCCTAGCCTGCAGCAATGAAATGTACGGCGAGGAACTAGCTGCGGAATCACACGGAGACATCACCACTCGCAAGGCACAACAATCAATCAATCAATCAACTATTGGACAATCCATCCACGCTAAGGATGATTTCCAAATTAGCCATCGGCAACCCTATCAGATCTACCGAGAAGTCACGGCCCTCCCACTGAAACACGACATCTCGATGTACAGTGGTAGCATCACACTTTTCTCCGGTGGCGGTAGTCACCCACAACGATAGGGAAAGCACATCGCTAGGCAACTCTAGCCCCACAACAATCGGGGTAGCAACAAAAGAATGCGTAGCCCCAGAGTCAAACAACACATCAATAGCTGATGAACCAATCGTAACAGTACCTCTGTCAAGGTTCGGAGCTCGATCCGACTGCTGACAATCCAGAGTATAAACTCTCCCAGAAGATGGTGGCACTACCGGTGCCGAAGTAGGTGGAAGGGGAGCCATCTGAAGTGGCACTGCCTGTACTGCAGTAGCCCTCGCCGTCGCCGACGGACAGTCTCTGGAGAAGTGGCCCTCCTTGCCACACTGAAAGCAAATCAACTGACCGGTAGAGCACGGCCCAAAATGAGTCTTCCTGCATCCCGAACACCTGGGAGCAGGAGGTCTCGCTGCACTCCCCTGAGCAGAAGTCCTCTTGAACTGACTCAGCGCCTACTGAGCTGCCAACTGTTTACCCTTGCCCTTGTTACCAAACTTCCTGTGTCGCCAAGAAGTGGAACTACCAGTTGCAACCTTCCTCGCCTCAGCAGCCTTGGCCTTCTTGGCCTTACTCGAGCTGTAGTAATCTTCAATATCACGACACTGCTGAACCAGTGTCCCAAAGTCTCTAGAAGCAGAACCAACTAGGTAACCAACAATATACTCACTAAGTCCCCTGCGGAACTTAGCAGCCAGAAGTGTAGGAGTAGGCCTCGCCATCCTGAAGTGTGCAAACTTCACCAACTGGTTGAACTTGGCCAGGTACTCGTCCACAGACAACGAGCCTTGAACCAATCTGTCAAACTCTCCCTGCTGCCTCTCCTGAGCGTCATATGAAAAGTACTGACCCAAGAAGAAATCCTCGAATATAGGCCAAGTCATCACATGACCCTGCATCTCGTAGACATGAGAAAGGTTTGTCCACCACTCATGGGCATCGCCCTCCAGCATGTAAGTAGCGAACATCAACTTCTGCCGATCTGTGCTCTGCATGACCTGAAATATCTTGTCCAGCGATTGCAACCATCTCGCTGCAGCAATAGGGTCCAAAGATCCATCAAAAGAAGGCGGCTTATGCTTTCTGAAAGCGTTCAGCCGACGGTCAATCACGTCACGGTCCTCAACAGGCTCCATAAAGGGTTCCAACACCCCAGTGACATGAGTAGCACTACCAATGTGACTCAGGCTCTCAACCTGAACACTAGGTGGAGGCGGCGGCGGTGGTGGCGGTGGAGGTGGTGGCGGAGGATACTGACCAACAGCAGGGCCAACCCTCATCTCCTCCAAAATAACCCGCATCATGGTAATGTTTGCCAGCCGATTTGCCTCAAGAGCATCCTCTGTGGCCTTCTGGCTTGCTTCTCAACCGGATTCCATCATTGCCACGTTGGCCAATCAAGTGGCCTCCTGCATCTCAGCCAATGCAGTCAGGATTGGGTCGGATTGACCCTCAACAGTCTCTCGTGTTCTCCTGGGTATTACCATGACTCTTGCACAAGTTACACACATTATGAGTTGATCAGGCCCACACAGTGTGATCACATTTGCATCATCATAATAAAACCCAACGGAGCAAACACACAAGACAGACACAACCAAACATCTTAAGTTATTGCAATACATACAGGCTTTTCCCTCGAACCATTGCTCTGATACCATAAAATGTAACACCCCATGTATACCCGGAATATTAACATTACATCGTATTAAGCGGTGTTTAATTAAAAATGCGGAATATTCTTTTTCTTTTCAATTATGACGTCATTAACAATTACCAACTTGATTACTTAATCAATTTCATAAAATATCGCCTGTATGTAAATTGCAATAAGACATCTACAGAAATACCTCAATATATAAATAAAGTGCGTATCTAAATCACGGCATTACATCAAGTAATCCGGACAATATCCTGATACATTATTACAACTTCAAAAGACTCAAGACATAATCAAGACATAACAATACTATGTGTCATGGACAATCCCCATGCTCACCAAATAAACATAGTACACAACCAGTCTCATCATAAAACTCCATAAACATAACTGAAGCTATAAGCATATAAACAGCATGCAAATCCAGCATCCAATCATAGCAGCATAATATAACAGCAATCTAACTCAGCTCCGGCCTCCTGCCGCCTGAGGTCTCAACATTACCTGACCCTGAAATAAGCATTCCACAAACGTGGGGTGAGATCTCTAAACTAGAAATCTCAGTAAGACAAGGGGTCCTCAAGGATCTTCCACCCCAAGCTCACTTAGATGTGCAATATAAGTTCTAAAAGCATTTATATCATTATCAGTTCCAAAACTATGTAGTGCAACAGATATCTATGGCATGTGTGTTTATCACTATCTACTGGCCAGAGAAATGTAGGAATACGTTTATTCCCTACATGTAGTACAAGGAACACCGCTTGCACCTCACCCACAGCCTCACCCTCTTGTATGTTCTACATACTCAGGCTTACCGTATAGGCGGAACACCTCCATGCATATCAACAAGGTACTAACATATAATAGCTCAACAACATTTCCAAAACATCAAAAGCATGTAACATAGCATGCATATACCATATCCCCATGGGACATGGTGGAACCACAACATGGCTAAACCGAGGACACGAAAGCTTACCTCTAAGCTAGCTATCCAATGTCACAAGCTCAAAGTCCAATCACAGCAGATCGCAATCTGATATAGACCAAATATAAATCAATAAACATGTACCACATGCATACAAATTAAAGACAACGCCTTTTCATTACGTTTTCAAGTCTTAAAGCTTCTAACAAAGCCACAAGCCCTTAATCCCATGATTCTGGCTTAGTCCATAAAATACAGAAGTTCAACTTCATCAAACTAGGGTCCACAAACCCCCAATAGCCTACTGTACACACAGCACAACTACTGTTCTGCGAAATCCTAGAATATCCAGATATTCCTCGGGACCATATCTGTATATGCAATATCCGGATATCTCACTGTCCATATCCGAATATGCAATATCCGGATATACAGATGCACATATCCGGATATCCAATATCCGGATATCCCAAAACCCCAAATCCGGATATCCAATATCCGGATATCTGTTCGACAAATATCCGGATATTTCACGACAGAATGCAATTTCTGCATTTTCGTGAAGATATCCCTTAAAGGTTCCCTTTTTTACCGATTTTAAACATCTAATCATGCATTTCTAGGCGTGTTCAACATTACCCAACAACAAGTTATCATCTTTAAGTCATTAGATGCATCAAGGTACCATTTTTAAGCCTTAAAACTCAAGTTAAAGGTTGGTGATCACACCACAGCTCAAAAACAGCAAAGGGAGATGCTCTTGGAGCTCACTAGAAGCTCCCACAGTCCAGCACACCCAAGGACACGAAAATGGACCAACAAGTTTGGTTCTTTCTTCACAAAGATGACACCTTGAAGCTCAAAGTACCAACTCCAAGCTCTCA
This sequence comes from Gastrolobium bilobum, assembly GCF_033153095.1. NCBI lineage: Eukaryota > Viridiplantae > Streptophyta > Magnoliopsida > Fabales > Fabaceae > Gastrolobium > Gastrolobium bilobum. The sequence continues at coordinate 108,528 of NW_026895231.1, read as the reverse complement.
CAAACAAACTAACCAAAGTCAGCCTTAAAACCTCACACACAGCAGCTGGAATACCACTGAAGAACACCCTCACTCACCCACAATGATGCCTCTCACTCACACCAAGTGTTTAGGATGATGAAACAACCAAGAAAGTGGGTTCAAGGTTGAGTTTTGGTCAAGAACTAGAGAAGAAGGCAATGGAATAGTGCTCACACACAAACTGATCAGCTCCACTCACGTAGGGAAGAAATGAGTCTAGGGTTTTGTGCCCAAGTGTGCCTATTTATAGAGATTTAACACATAAACTTACAATATTAACTTTAATTGCTACGCTTAGCATTTTAATCCCAAAATTTGGATTATGAAACTACATAATTTTCTAAGATTTATCATAATTTTCTTATATTTTTCTGAGCACCTTTTCGGTACGCGCTTTTCAAAGCCAGTACCAGTTTCTAGCACCAGTTCTCATTAATTCGACTTGAAACTCGTTTTACAAGTCCTACATATTATTCTAGTAATTATCATGCACTTACTTTAATTTTCCGGGATATTTTTTCGGTACGCATTTATACCGACTAGCAGAACCGGTATCTGCACTTTTCTTCCGAAAAACGACTTTCAGCATTCTAACCCACTTATTATAATCATTAAGCCTCATAAATAATTATTAGGGCCAATTATGGAATCATTTCCTATTTTTGCATAATTAATTAAATACCTTAATTAACGGTGCGGGTTCTTACAAAGCTCAAGCATAAAAACAACATGCATATCCAGCATCCAACAAGTCAGCATATAATATCATCAATATCTAACTCAGCTCTAGCCTTCTGCCGCCTGAGGTCTCAACATTACCCGAACCTGAAATAAGCATTTCCCAAACGTGGGGTGAGATCTCTAAACAAGAAATCTCAGTAAGACAAGGGATCCTCAAGGATCTTCCACCCCAAGCTCACTTACATGTGCAATATAAGTTCTAAAAGCATTTATATCAATTTCAGTTCCAAAACTATGCAGTGCAACATATATTCATGCCATGTGTGTTTATCACTATTCTACTGGCCAGAGAAATGCAGGAATATGTCTATACTTACATGTAGTACAAGGAACATCGCTTGCACCTCACCCACAACCTCACCATATTGTATGTACTACATACTCAGGCTTACCGTATAGGTGGAACACCACATGCATATCATAAAGGCACTAGCATATAACAGCTCAATAGCATTTCCAAAACATCAAAAGCATGTAACACAGCATGCATATAACCATACCCCCTATGGGACATGGTGGAACCACAACATGGCTAAATCGAGGACACGAAAGCTTACCTTGCAAGCTCACTATCCAAAGCCAAGAGTCCTCACAGCTCAAGTCAAACACACAGCAGATCACAATCTGATTTAGGACCAGCAAGTATATCAACATACAAAGCTCAAAAGCATTAACATAAAGACTACGTTCTCCTTTTACGATTTACGTCTTAAGGCTTCCAACAAAGCCACAAGCCCTTAATCACATGATTCTGACTTAGTTCATTAATTACAGATGTTCAACTTCATAAATCTGGGGTCCACAAACCCCCAATAGCCTACTGTACACACAACACAGCTACTGTTCTACGAAATCCCAGAATATCCGGATATCTTACTGTCAAAATCCGGATATACAATATCCGAATATCTCACTGACAATATCCGGATATCCAGATCCACATATCCGGATATCCATATCCGGATGTCCATATCCGGATATCAATATCCGGATATTTCATGGGCAATATCCGGATATTTCGCGACTGCATTTTCGCGAAGATATCTTTCCAAGGTTGGTTTTTACTGATTTTAGACACTTAAGCATGCATTTCTAAGTGTGTTAAGCATTTTCCAACATTAAGTTATCATCTTTTAACCTTTACATGCATCAAGGTTCCATTTTTAAGCAAAAGAACTCAAGATCATGGGTTGAACAACTCACCCAAGCTCAACCAGCCAACAAAGGGTGCTCTTGGAGCTCACAAGACAACTCCAAGGTTCTGACTTCTTCAAGAAACAAAAAAAAAGGTTAAGGTTGGTCCTTTCTAACCAAAAGAAGCTTCTTGAAGCACCAAGTGCCAAGAATGAGACTCCCACCCCTCAAACACAAAACTCAATAGCTCAACCTCCCTCACACAGGTTCTCTAACTCAGAAAGGTGACCCTTTTCTGCTCACCAAGCTCACATATTCAAGACCAAGTGTTTAGGAAGAGGTATCAAAGAGATAAAAGGTCACAAGGCTCACACAAGAGGGAAGAGAGCAATAGAACAGTGCAAAACTGATCAGCCTCCAATGCACTCACGTAGGAATCAGTTTTCTAGGGTTGTGTGCCCTTAATAGGAGTATTTATAGCCCACTCACACTTAAACACGCAGTATTAACTTTAATTGCTACGCTTAGCATTTTAAACCCAAACTTTGGATTCTTAACCTGCTCAATTTTACAAGAATGATCATATTTTTATTATATTTTTTGGAGCACCTTTCCGGTACGCGCTTTTCATAGCCAGTTTTCTCATTATTTTGACTTGAGACTCGTTTTACAAGTCCTACATATTATTCTAGTAATTATCATGCACTTATTATAATTTTCCGGGATACTTTTTCGGTACGCATTTATACCGACTAGCAGAACCGGTATCTGCACTTTTCTTCCGAAAAGCGACTTTCAACATTCTTAATCACTTAACATAATTATTAAAGCCTCTTAATAATTATTAGGGTCAATTATGGAATCATTTCCTAATTTAACATAATTAATTACTTAATTTTCTTAATTAACGGTGCGGGTTCTTACAGAATTCCCCTTTGATGGAGCCAAAATAGAATATCCACTGAGTTAGTTAGTAGTACGCGCATTGCAGTGCTATGAGCGTTTATTACTATACGCACTCTGATTAGTACTCTGGCGTTATATACGCACTATGATTAGTATTCTGGCGTTATATACGCACTCTGAGTATACTTTGAAATTTGTTCTGGAACTATTTGAGGATGTGACAATTTTGCGAATTCGGTATTGAAATTAACATTGTTGCATTGCTGGATTTTCTGCCACACTACTGGGATTTTTCTCACCCTTCAGGGGCTCAATTTTTATAAATTGCAGGAAGATGAAGAAATATTTGATAAGGCATGTCATTGGAAGTATTTGGTTGATGTTCTGCTGTCTGAGGATTACTGTTGTTTAGTCTCTGTCTCTGTTGGATTAAATGCTGAAAAGTGGTATAAAATGTAATGTTATGAAGATTGGCAAATTTATTTTGGGAGTTGGATTCCGAAAATTTTGGTTAAGCATTGCTGAATTATGAAATTATGTTTCTACATGATATTTGAGAACTATGTATGATGTTATTGCTGTTCAGACATCCGGCCTATGCTAGTTTTATTTTCTATGCGTTGGACATGATTTAATTGAGTAAGGGTATGAAATCTTTTGAAGATTGACATGTTAGGATGTGTATTCTGTTTTGAAAAGAGTAGTCGCATGATTTTTTATATTTCGTCTGAAAATTATATGATTCTGGAATTTCAATTGTCAATCCCATTTCTGCTGTATGTTAATCCCGATTTTTGAAGAGTTTTAGCTAGCACCTTGCGAGTTGTCGTTCTGGGGCTACAAACCTCCGATTGAGGTATAATTTATATGGACATAAAGCCCCAGTCGTGTATTTTCAGATTATATAAAGAGTATGTTCAGAGATTGTAAGCCTGATTTATTATGATTTTTGCAAGTCTGGAAGTTTTATAAAGAAATGCACTGGTATAACGAGTACGTTGCGAGTTCTGTTTCAGGAGCTACAAAACTCCGATTGGGCTATAATTTATATGTACGTAAAGCCCCACATGTCTATTTTCAAATTATACAGAGTGTATGTTAAGGGCTTGAAAACTTGATTTTATATGCTTTTTGCAAGATGGACTGTTTTTAGAAAAAAAACAGAGTTGCGCAGCGAAAGCCTTTTAAAAATTTGCGTACTGTTTTTATTTTATGAAGTCAGTTTTATAGGCAAGAATTTAATTGAGACATAGAAATGTGTTTACTGTTTCAGAATTTTATTCGATAATGTCACGTCTCTAATCGGTTTTAGCTGACACTTCCTCTGGATGCATACAGGGGAGGGTGTTACAATTTTTGTTTTACTTTTTTGGATTAATTAATACCATATAAAAAGATATTTAAGATTTCAACATTTTATTTATTTATTTATTTTTTTTTGTAATCTGTAGGGGAAAAAATACCCGACATTTTATTTATTTTATTTCTTTTACCCGACATTTTATCTGGGTACCTGAATTGATGTCCCCAAACGGGGTGAGATAACACATCTCAGTAAGCTCAAGTTCATAGAGAATCCTCTAATCTCCTGAGCCCACTTCTTGCATGACAAGTCAGATATAAAGAATATAATACAGGAATACAGCATAAGCATAGCATCATCATATCATCCTTGTGTAACCCCAGGGTCAAAGCCATAAACGATCACACTTGTGTGACTCCAGGGTCAAGCCATAGACAGTCAACACAACCTTGTATGAAATAGCTCCCAGAGTCAAGTCATACGCAACCTACATACCATAATCACTGGCCAAGATCCTCATAACATATATCATCAGTGCATCATCATAACATCAAGAATCATATAACATCTATATGAATGTGAATGAATGCACATATACGTTATACCATATACTTTCATACAATACAACCATAATTCCCACCATCATGGTGGGGCCACAAGAGAGAGGAGCAACCAGAACTAGAAGCTTACATCACTGAGCTTATCACAAGCCTAACTGCAACAGTAAAATATGTATGCTCCAATAAACCCTCAAGTGCCAAATCATCTAGGCAAACGTAGGGCAGGAATCATTTACATCATTAATACTCAATCACTTAATGATTCCACATTTCATTCTTATATGCCAATAATATGCCCATTACAAGTCTAAACCAATTATCTGGTAAATTCACCAAGTTGTATTGTAAAGTCTAGACCAATCACTTAAAATACGTATGCCCATTACAAGACGTCATGTAGATTCGCCAAGTTGGGAGGTAGAACAAGTTGATACGCCACCGGTCCGACCCTCTTTATTATCTGGTAGGGCCCAATGAACCGTGGACTCAACTTTCTCACTCCCAAGGCACGCCCAACACCTGTAGTGGGTGATAATCGGATGAATACATGATCCCCTTTAGAAAACTCAAGGGGTCTGTGCTTGGCATCATAGTAACTCTTCTGACGGCTTTGGCCTTTCTTCAGCCTATCTCTGATCATCTCAATCAGCTCTGTAGTCTCCTGCACCAAATCTGGCCCCATTAACTGTCTTTCTCCAATCTCCGTCCAACAAGTAGGTGCTCAACACTTACGGCCATACAAGGCCTCATAAAGAGCCATGCCCAAACTGGCATGATAACTGTTGTTGTAGGAGAACTCAACCAGTGGAAGGTACTTGTCCCAAGCATTACCCTGCTCAAGTACACATGCTCTCAACATGTCCTCCAGTGTCTGAATGGTCCTTTTTGTCTGACCATCTGTCTGTGGGTGATATGCAATACTCAATCTCAATTGAGTACCAAAGGCCTTATGTAATGCTTCCCAGAAGTGTGAAGTAAAATTCGGATCCCGATCATTGACTATGCTTTCGGGAATGCCGTGAAGCTTCAAAATCTCTCTGACATATAGTCTGTCTAGCTGCTCCGTGGAAAAAGTCATCTTGACTGGAATAAAGTGGACGGATTTAGTCAATCTATCAACCACAACCCATGTAGAATCAAATCCAGCCTGGCTTCTCGGTAATCCAACAACGAAGTCCATGGATATACTCGTCCACTTCCATTCCGAAATCTCTAATGGCTGTAACAAACCAGAAGGCTTCTGATGCCCAATTTTCACCTTCTAACAAATAAGGCACTTATTCACAAACTGGGCTATGTCTTTCTTCATCCCAGACCACCAAAAATTTCACTTCAAATCTTGATACATCTTGGTGGCACCTGGGTGAATGGTGTATGATGTGCCTATGGCAGATGTGGTTTTTCAAGTCGAAAATGATAAGAATTGAGTCATTTAAGAGAAATTTAAATATATATTTGCTAATTATATTGATTCTTTCCATGTCAATGATATTTCTCACCTATTGTTGAGTTTGTATAGGTAAAAGAAAAAATATGGAAATTATGGAAGCCTTATGATCTACACCACTCTGCTGGAATTTCAATGATGCATAAAAGTCGTGAGCCAAATGGCAGAGAATTGGCGCGTACTAGCGCCAAAATGGCGCAAAGCGGCGCCGGAATTTGGGAGTATCACGCAAGAGGCAGTGACACGGCGCCTAGTGGCGCCAAAATGGCGCCAACTAGCGCCGGTTTTTGGCAAATTCTCACTGTAGCCCGACGCTTAGTGGCGCCAAAATGGCGCCCACTGGCGCCGGTTTCCGGACTCAACGCGGTGATGTTTGAATGGCGCTACCCGGTGCCACACCGTTGCCAACTGGCGCCGGTTTTTGTGGAATTGGCGATTTTGGCAGTGGCATGGCGGCGACTGGCGCCACACCGGCGCCAACTGGCGCCGATTTACGAGAATTGCAGTATCGTGTTTTCAGAAGGGCAATTTTGGAAGAACGAAGCGAGGCTTATAAATAGGATCCTCATTACAGAATTAAGAATGGAGAAGACCTATTCTACTGAAGAGAGATGACGGTGGTGCTCCTAGAGGATTCTGCATATCAAGTTCTTCTTCTACTTTCTCTTTAATTTTATGCTTTTATTGAATATTAGATTTTTAGCCATGATTATGCTTGGCTAGTTTATTTTTATTGTAGTTAGGATCACAAACCCTATGTGAACCCTTTTCACGCTGGATTGATTATTTTTGCTTGTTTATTTGAATATATTTTATTTTTACCCTGTGCGTATTGATATTATTTCTGTTAGACTTGATCAAACTAATAGGAGATAATAATTTGGGAATTAGGGCTCGCAATAGGAATATTGGGGTTTTTTATTCTGAAAGGGGGTAAGGTAACAATTTATGCATGCTCTAGGGATAGACTTGTGTGAGTTGCAGTCGTTTGATTTATAGTGATTAATGCTTAATTTCATGCGGGGTTGCTAAGGGATTAGGATTCTAATTGAATTAAAGGGTTAGATTGCCAAGGGATTGGGATTTAACTAATTATTTAAGATGATAATTTGTCTGAGTTATTAAATTGAATGAACGTTGTCAATCAATCTAAAGTTTAAAGTGGGGATCATATGGTGCGTGTACCTTAGCTGCAATGCCTTTTATTATTCTTACAAAAGTCCATCTCTGTTGTTTTCTCATAACCAAAATTCAAAAACAAGTTTTTATTTTCAGTTCCCATTTTACACAAATCGACAATATTTGTCACAAACTCTTTGAACTCCTCCATTCTTGAAAGGACTATTAATTGATATACGATCACAATCCCTGTGGAGACGAACTTTACTTATCCTTATGTGCGATCGGTATACTTGCCGGTGAACATCAAGTTTTTGGCGCCGTTGCCGAGGATTGGCGTTTCTTACATCAATTAATTTTGATTTTTAAGATTGGATTTTTATTTTTGATTTTTCTGTGATTCTTGAACAGTGCTACTAATCCCTTTTCTGAGTTGTATTCGAGGTAAAGAGCCAGAATTTTCACTTGACTTGGAGATTACTAAAACAAAAAAGAGAAACAGGAAACATGCTCAGAAGAAGCTTACATTCAACGAGTTGAGAATTCTGCCTGAAGAAGCACACAAGATGGCAGGGAATAATGAAGCGGACAATCCACTCATGGACACCATTCTGACGCCACTATTTAACAGACCCAATTCAAGTATTGTTCATCCTGAAGTTGGCAATAATAATTAGGAGCTCAAGTATGATAATATTCGACTGGTGGAGAGAGCTCAGTTTGGTGGAGAGGATGATGAAGACCCTCATAGGTTCATAAACAGATTCCTGATGATCTGCGACTCGATTAAACATCCTCAAGTGTCCAATGATGCAGTCCGGCTGAAACTGTTTCCTATTGCTCTTAAAGGAAAAGCTTTGAATTGGTTGGTGAGGCAGCCTACGAGAAGTATTCCCTCATGGGAGAATTTATCAAACAAGTTCTTTGCGAAGTTCTTCTCGATGGAAAGATACAATCAAATGGTGAATGATATCACCAATTTCACTCAAGCTGAGGGTGAAACTATGTGTGCAGCCTGGAACCGGTTCAAAGATCTAATGAGGAGGTGTCCTCATTACCCCATGACCAATGGTGATCAGGTCCGAATTTTCTTCAACGGTTGTAAACTGGAAATCCGGATGGTTCTGAATGGTGCAGCAGGTGGTAGCATTAAGTCAATGAGAGCAAATGAGACTCTTGAATTGATTGGAAGAATGGATGCCAATGAAAATGAAGGGCGTTCATCTAAGCCTAAGAGAGGTATTCTTCACCTAGACAACAATGATTCAGCATTGGCTGAAAATAAATTGTTATCACATCAGATGGCGAATTTGACATCAAGGCTTGATAAAATGCAGCTCTCTAGCGTCCAAGCTAAAGCTGCTTCAGTTATTTGTGAATATTGCAAGGAAGGCCATGAATCTAATGAATGTCCTACCTTGCTATCTGATGATCCTCCTCAACAAGTGCATGTGAATGGTATTTGGTATTACCAAAGACCTTTGCCACCAAATATTCCAAGGAATCTGAATTATCCTTCTGGGAGTAATAATTTTCAGAGAAGGGTGCAGGGAATTGGTCTGGACTTTAAGTCTAATAATTATTTGCAGCCTCCACCAATTCCATCTAAGGAACTTTCTGATTTGGAGAAGCTAGTGCGACAAATGGCCCATCTAATGCGTTTATGGAAGAGAGTCGGGCAAATACCAAGAATACACAGGCTTCTATCAGAAATTTGGAGAATCAAATTGGCCAGCTGGCTAAACAAATGGCTGACTGAACTCCAGGTATCTTCCCGAGCAATACAGTTACTAATCCCAAGGAGGATTGTATGGCTATCACAACTAGAAGTGGTAAAGAGGTAGCAGCTCCAGCAAAGCCACACATAAATGTGGAAGCATATGAAAAACTGAAGGCGGTTGAAGAGCCAGAAAAAGAGGTGGTGATTCCTTCTGAGGTTGAGAAATCTGTTCAGAAAGGTAAAGAAGAGGAGCTACCAACTATTCCTGAAAAGAAGAAATTTGAGCTGAATCCAGAATATATGAGAGCTATGGCACCTTATCCAGAAAGGTTCAAGAAAGATGCTCAGAAAAAACAATATTCAAGATTTCTGAATATCTTCAAGAAGTTACATGTGAACATACCTTTTGCTGAAGCTTTGGCTAACATGCCAAACTATGCCAAGTTCATAAAGGACTTGTTGTCAAGAAAACATAAGCTGCAGGAGTGCCAAACAGTAAGTTCATGATATATATTTGAGGAGACCAAGTGGTATTATTGAAGATGTGCTTGTTAAGGTGGAGAAGTTCATCTTCCCAGCTGATTTTGTTGTATTAGATATGGAAGAAGGTACTGAAATGCCCGTATTATTGGGAAGACCTTTCTTGGCTACTGCTCGAGCCATGATTGATGTTGAGAATGGCAGGTTAGAGTTAAGAATGAATGATGAGACCATCACCATCAATGTTTTTGACTTTATGAAAAAATCTTCTGATAAATGAGATTGTTTTCGTCTTGATATTCTAGAGCAAGTAGTGGAAGAAGAGGTATTTTCTAGTCAACAATCTGAGGAAGAACTTCAAGCATATGAAATGGTTCCTTACAAGGAAGAAAAAAATGAGTTATTTGAAGTCCTTGAAAAGAAAGATTTTGACAAGGAAGATGGTGCACCAAAGATAGAGTTGAAGGAGCTTCCGAAAACTCTCAAATATATCTTCTTGGGTGAAGAGGAGACTTACCCTGTTATCATTAACAAAGGATTGTCTTCTGAGAAAGAGACAAGACTGGTTGAAGTGCTTAAAGAGCATAAGACTGCCATAGGGTGGTCAATTTCTGATTTAAAGGGTATTAATCCCTCATTCTGTACTCATAAAATCCTCATGGAGGATGAAGTTCGACCAGTAAGGCAGCCGCAAAGGAGGCTCAATCCAACAATGAAGGAGGTTATAAGGAAAGAAGTTGTGAAGCTTCTTGATGCTGGTATAATTTACCCAATTTCGGATACTGCTTGGGAGAGTCCAGTGCAAAATGTTCCGAAAAAGGGAGGTATCACTGTAGTCCACAATGAGAAAAATGAACTTATTCCAACTAGAACCATTACTGGTTGGAGAATGCGTTTGGATTACCGGAGGTTGAATGCTGCCACCAGGAAGGACCACTTCCCACTTTCTTTTGTTGATCAGATGTTGGAAAGATTGGCGGGTCACACTTTTTACTGTTTCTTGGATGGATATTCTGGGTACAACCAAATCCCAGTGGCACCAGAAGACCAGGAGAAAACAGTTTTCACTTGCCCTTTTGGAGTCTTTGCTTATAGACGGATGACATTCGGTCTATGTAATGCACCTGCCACATTTCAGAGGTGTATGCTCTCCATCTTTTCTGACATGGTGGAGAAAAACCTTGAGGTATTTATGGATGACTTTTCCGTTTTTGGCTCTTGTTTTGATTTATGTTTGTTAAACTTAACTCATGTGTTAAAAAGATGCCAAGAAACAAATCTTGTACTTAACTGGGAAAAATATCATTTTATGGTACAAGAGGGAATTTTCTTAGGGCATAAGATATCTGAAAAAGGGATTGAGGTAGATGGAGCGAAATTGATGTTAATAGAAAAACTACCTCCTCCTAACAATGTGACTAGTGTTAGAAGTTTTCTAGGACATGCTGGTTTTTATAGGAGATTTATTAAAGACTTTTCTAAATTAGCTAAACCTTTGAGCCAACTTTTAGAAAAGGATTCTGAATTTCATTTTGATGATGCCTGCCTGAAAGCTTTTAATCTTTTGAAAGAAAAGCTCACTACAGCTCCCATTCTTGTAGCTCCTGATTGGAGTTTACCTTTTAAGCTCATGTGTGATGCTAGTTCCTATGCTATAGGTGCAGTCCTTGGCCAACGTAGGAATAAATTGTTACATGTCATATACTATGCTAGCAAGATTTTAAATGAGGCACAAGTAAATTATGCCTCCACTAAAAAAGAAATGCTAGCAGTAGTATATGCCTTGGACAAATTTAGATCTTATTTGTTGGGTTCCAAGGTAATTGTTTTTACTGACCACTCTGCTATCAAGTATTTGATGAATAAGCAGGATGCCAAGCCCCGTTTGCTAAGGTGGATGCTCTTATTTCAAGAGTTTGACTTGGAGATCCGAGATAAAGCTGGAGTGGGAAACAAGGTGGCAGATCATTTGTCACGAATTCAGGAGAAAGAATTACAAGATGGTCCTGAGAGAGAAATAAATGACCATTTTCCTGATGAAAGAGTAATGGCTATATTTGTACCTCCTTGGTTTGCAGATATTGCCAATTACAAAGTGATAAAAGAGTTACCCCCCAACCTTACTTGGCAACAACAGAAGAAGTTCCTCAGAGATGCAAGGAGATTTCATTGGGATGACTCTTACTTGTACTTTCAGTGTTCTGATGGAATTATAAGGAGGTGTGTGCCAGAATTTGAAGTTCATGAGATCCTGTGGCACTGCCATGCATCAGACTACAGAGGACACTTTGGAGGTAATAGAACTGCTCAAAAAGTTTTACAGAGCGATTATTATTGGCCTACATTGTTTAAAGATGCTAGGGATTATGTTGAGAAATGTGATAAGTGTCAAAGAGCTAGAAACATTTCCCGTAAGGATGAGATGCCTCTGAATAGCATATTGGAGGTAGAACTTTTTGATGTGTGGGGAATAGATTTTATGGGACCATTTCCCTCATCTTATTCCAACCAATATATCTTGGTGGCTGTAGATTATGTGTCTAAGTGGGTTGAGGCTGTTGCTCTTCCCACCAATGATGCTAAAGTTGTGGTGAACTTTCTGAGGAAGAACATATTCACTTGATTTGGTGTTCCTAGAGCCATTATCAGTGATGGAGGGACACACTTTTGCAACAAGTAGTTTGATAGTTTGCTTGCAAAGTATGGAGTAAATCATAGGGTGGCTACACCTTACCATCCTCAAACCAGTGGACAAGTTGAAGTGTCCAACATAGAGTTGAAGAGAATCCTTGAGAAGACTGTTGGGAATTCCTTGAAGAACTGGGCAGGAAAGCTCGATGATGCGCTTTGGGCGTATAGAACTGCATTCAAGACTCCAATAGGTATATCTCCTTATCAATTGGTGTATGGGAAGTCTTGTCATTTGCCTGTGGAGTTGGAACATAAGGCTTTATGGGCTACAAAGTTCTTAAATTTTGAACCAACGAAAGTTCTTCAGAAAAGATAGCTGCAACTGAATGAGCTGGATGAGTTTCAATTAGCTGCATATGAGAGTGCCCGAGTTTATAAAGAAAAGACCAAGAAGTGGCACGATAAAAAGATAAGTCCTAAGGAATTTGAGCCAGGCCAACAAGTGTTACTATACAATTCTCGTCTGAGACTGTTTCCAGGCAAGCTCAAGTCTAGGCGGGCTGGTCCGTTTGTGGTGAAGAATGTATTTCCTTATGGATCAATTGAGATATCTCTTTTAGATGATGATAGACCTTTCAAAGTCAATGGAGCTAGACTCAAGTTCTATCAAGGAGGACCTGTAAGAAGAGACACTGAGACTTTGTCTCTCAGAGAAAATAGTACTTGAAAGAGGTAACCGTCAGGCTCGTGACGTTAAACACGCGCTTATTGGGAGGAAACCCAATGTAGAATGTGTCTTTGTTTTAGTTATTTATTTTATGCATTCTAAAAAAAATGAGATAGTAACGCGGCGCTAGTGGGCGCCGGGGCGCGGTCCAGCGCCAAAATGGCGCGGATCAGCCCCCCCCCCCCAAATCCATATTCCTTCTCCCTTTTTCCCAAAATCCCCAGGCCCACACCATTCTCTCTCTCTCACGCCTTTCTTCTCTCTTCTTCTATCTTTCTTCTACCTTTTTTCTCTCTTCTTCTCTACACCACTTTTCTCTCACACCCCTCCCCATTTTTCTTGTTTTATTTTCTTGCAATCACACCAAGCACATCTTCACATCTTTTGCATCATCATTCATAGCACCAAAGGTACTCTTCTTTATCTTTTTGCATTCTTCATTTTTGATTCCATGTATTGTGATATGTGTGGTCTGATTTTCCCTATCATATATATGCTTTATTGGGTTATAGGTGTTTTCTAGGTTTTTAAAAAAAAACAAACAAAATAATTTGCTTTTATGGTTAGATCATGTGTAGTTAGCAAATTTGAGTTGATGAATATGTTGCTCGTTCATTTATTTGTAAGTAAACTGGGTATATTGTTGAGATATAATCTGAGATTAAATCTGAGAATGGTAGGTATATGTGGTATGTGTTTCAAAATCCTTGTAAAAATTTCACTATGTGTCTGCACCTTTGTTCACTGATTTGATCTGAGATATATCTGGGAATTATTTATGCGGGCTGACTGTGATATTTTATATACCCTTGTACTGGATTACTTTTCTGATTTTTAGACCTTTAAGGGTAAGGAACCGGCGGCAAATGGTATTAAAAAGAAGTGAAAAGTATCTCAGATGGATGAAAGCCGGTTTGTGAGCATGGAAGCCCAAAAGAGATTTTGTGATCTATATGCAGACAAAGGCTTCATTCATGAAATCAACATTGATATGGATTTACCAGAAGATAATCCCATTATGCGAACCATCCAAAGAAGGAAATGGGAGGTGCTGGTAAGTTATGCTGAACCAGCCTCAAGCTCAATTGTTAAGGAGTTCTGTGCCAATGTCGAACTAGAGGATTTAGATACAACTAGAACTTCATGGGTTAGAGGAGTTGTGGTTCCCTTTGATGCAGCCACCATTGAGTCCTACCTGCTGACATATTTCAAGCAACATACTTCTTGTGAGTATACATACCTCCTTGTATAACAGAATGTTGCCTAGTATAGGGTGCAAGATGTATCGGGATGAATTTCCTCTTTTGACAGAAAGGGTAAGGACAGGGATTACTCAACCATTCTCCAAATGGGACACTAAACCTGGTGGTATCCAAGAAAAGTTACGTATGAAAGAGCTGACTGATTGTAACACCCTCCCTTGTAGGCCTCCAAGAGAGTTGTTTGCTAAGCGGATTAGAGTTCTTTAATCATATATTAAAGAATGAAAAATGATTTTTACAAGGCCAATTAAAAACTTATAGTTGAAATCGGGTTCCTTACAAAAATCAGAGTACGCAAAATTTCTTAACTTACTAAAAATATAAATTTTCTGACAGACCTTTCTGTCTTTAAAAATTCGTATAAAATCCATTTCAACAATTAAAAAAAATATTCTTTGTAATCTAGAAACTAGATATATGGGGCTTTACGTTCATATAAAATAATAGTGATTTGCAGTTTGTTTGCCCCTCGAAACATAACTCGCAAAATAAGAGTTAAAACAGTGACAATATCACAAACGTCCTGGATGGTGAAATTCATAATAAATCGAGCTTTCAGAATTTCTTTGAAAGGTTTATATAAAATGAAACTAGACACTTGGGGCTACGCGTGCATATAAATTATAGGAAAATCGGAGGTCCGTAGCCCTAGCACGCTAACTTGCAAAGTGCTCGCAAAACAATTTACACTTAGCTTTCAAAACATCAGAATTCATTTTTCGTAAAACGTTTTCAAAAATCCATTTCCAAAATACTTGCTGGTCATAAAATCATAATGCAATAATAAAACCATAGTTCACAATAATATAAGCTTCTCAATTTCATACAGTCATCCATAAAATTAATACAATCACAGTAACATGCCCAACAGTAGAAACCAACAACAAATATCCAAGTCCTCACATGCTTTTGCGTCCTCCTGCCATTTTATAAAAATAGCAGCCCCAAAGGGGTGAGAGAAATCCCAGTAGTGTGGCAACAAAACCAATAATGCAGCAGTATTAAACTAGGCACAAAATTATAAATAGTCGCTTCAAACATGAAGTCCTTTTCACCATATAACCTTTTCATCATATATCCTTTTCATCATATATCATATTGCGTATGTAACGCCTTCATCACGCTCATAGCACCGTCGTGCGCGTGCATACACAGTGGAAATTCCATGCACGACACCATCATTTGGGGAATTCCACTGTGGCCTATGCGGACTGACGCCAACTGTCCCAGTACCCTGATATCAAGGGATGCCTATATGATGCGTGCTCATACACATGATCCTGTATATAACTATTCTACATTTCAAAGCCTACATGAATCTATTGTATGCATGCCATGAAATGCGGTCACACACCAAACAGAAAAATGGATCATGATGTAAAAATGCATGCACATATCATTATCATCATTTCATATTCTTACCATTGCCATATCATCATCATAAAATAACATTGAACATATGTGAGCAACACATCACAATTTCATACACTAGCTAATAGTCACATTAGGTAATACCGCCTAACACATACCTCGTGCGTCACAATTAAATTACCAGGCAGCAACAGAATAATCCAAAGTCTCAAGTGTTTTGCGCACCTAATATATCATCGTACCAAATCAGAATTTCATACAACTATCCCAATAATTTCTAAGCTCCTAAATCATGCACTTTCATCGAATTAAAGGATTCTTAGGGTTAATTACATTCTGCCCTTAATAGTATTCCATTCCTTACTAGAAATTACCATTTTTCTATGGTTTACATCATGAGTGGGTTCGGTTTTAAGGCTTCTCCTAAGAGAATAATTTTCTGACTTCATCTAATTTTAATTAAATTTATACAACAACAATATTCGACATCTTTCCTAAGTTCCCACATTCTACTCTATTGGTTTCACCATGGTTTCTTCCCTACTAAATTCTGACTTTACGATAAGATTACCAACATTTAATAACAAAACAATTTCCAATATTCCCACCAAAGCAGGATCTGATTTCCCCTAGCAAAACATCAAGAATTTTCGTTCCCCAACTCAACTAATTTTCCTACACTACAAGAAAAGTTGGATATAGAGGCGGTGTCATAATGGCTGATTTAGAAACCGACTCTATATCTACTTATCTAGTGATTAACAAAGCCGTAAGCTACTTAAAGGTTTTTTTTTTTTCCGTGTTTGCAGCAAAGCATTTCCTAACAAAGCCTCCGATATCTAGTGATTGATTTTTTTAACCAATTTTTTCCTTCCAATGAGTTCTATTTTTTTCTAAGCTCATATATTTGGGTATTTTCTTTCTTCATCTTCTTTATTTCTTCTTCACTAGGTTTTAGATTGATTTTCTAAGCTCATACTGGTTTCGATCTTCGCTCCATTTTGGAAGATTTTTGGATTTGAAGGATAACAAGGTGAGAATTTAATTGACATTTTTATGGCAAGATGTACAACAAACCGTTTCAGCAATACCATCCACCAGGTCTCCTTGCCCATTACATGCTTGATAAAATGCCCAAATGGATCATGAGTATAATGGATTATAATGGATCCGAGTCCAAACGCCACCCTAACGCTCGCATGAGACTCTACGACGATCTGCTTCTAAACGGGTTAGCCTCGTTCATCCATTGTACTTCCTCTATGTCCCCCTTTTTTTATTAATAATGAATTCAGTGATTTTTGTGTATATCTATATATATTGGGAAATTCGATTGCATTTAAACCCAAATGTTTTTTATGGGAAACATGGAACTGTCTTGGATAGTGGCACAACTTATGCATACCTACCAGAAGCTGCATTTCTCGCATTTAAACATGATGTAAGTTCTTTCATAAATATTATTGTAGAAAGTTATTTGAGTTGCATTTTTTAATCTCACCTATTTTCTAAACAAATTGAGTTTTTTTTTGAAGGACCAATGAGATTTTTGTATTCTCATCAACTTTTTGGTATTTTTTTTTGTTCAAACTGATATGCTTCAGTTGTTTTTTTTGTTCATTATGTGTATGGTTGCTTATTTTCTTCATATGTTTTTTTTTTTTTGCACAGGTATCTGTTTTTTGGATCAAATCATGTAGATTCATGCGCCTAATCGAATAAAAAGTTGTTTTCATTTTTATTTACAGGAACACCTTAAACAAAGGGATTTGTCTTTTGTATTCAGGTTACAGGTAACAAAATCTTTTCTTTAAATCACTTCAAATGCTCACTTTCTGATTGCCTTGTAGCTCTTTATTTCGTAGTTGAACTCAAGTTACAGATTCAACTTCAAGTGAAGGATCATTTAATTGACATTTTTCAAATATTTTTAACCGAGTCAGAATTTTTATACAATTATGTCAAGATTGTAAATAATGTAATGAAAATTCAGCACTTATTGTTTGTCAAACAAACACCCTCTTGGACTCAATTTCTTATGTAAATAATCAATGATATCACTTTATAAAAGGCTTCCTCCGAATATAACCAAAACATTTGAGCCTTCTATTGGTCCATCTGCGTCACAGTATAATTTACATCTAGGTATTGTAAGCTGCTGGTATTCTATTTTTATTTTAAAGTATATATAAAGATATCATGTTTAAACATGGATCAGATGATGCACATCGCCTAAAATAGTACATGATGTTTTTAATTTATTTTTTTTAAGAAATTAGTGTGATCTCTTCGTAATTTATACGCTCACTGATGACTAATCTGCTTTCATCAACTTAAATATGCCTGTGAACTCCAAATTTCTCAAATAACAATTATAATTTCATTTAACATCAGCTACATAGATATGAAGCCTTACATTACAGAATTGGCAGGACTCATAGCTCATGAGTTAGATGTTAATACTTCACAGGTTAGAAAATGAGTCTTATAGGATATAATTTCTCATAATGATGACATGATGACATGACACAGAAAAAATCTTCTACTTTATAAACTAGAAGGTAATAATAATTAAAATATTTTTTTATTACTTTAGTTCACACCTTTCATGATCAATAAATAATTTACTAATTTAGATGATCTAAAAGGTAATAAAAGGGAAAAAAATTTGAAATTATAAAATTGATTTTCTTGTTATAGTACCAAAAATATGTTAGTATGGGCTTTTATTTGAATTATAGAATTACGGCTTACCAAAAAAAATTATAGAATATTTTTTCAATTTTGAATATTTTAATTTTATTTTTTAAAAGTTATGAACTTTAACGCCCGAGATTATAATTTAAGATAATAATAATTAAAACATTTTTTTATTACTTTAGTTATACCTTTTTAAAATTTTAGTGCCGGTTTAATTTATACTGGACCGCGTGTGGTTTTCTTTTTTTATTTTTATAAACTAGACCTTCTTTATTTGGGGTAGGTGGTTTGCATTTTATCACTTACTGGTGACAATCTAGCAAGAATTCTCATTTGCATTTTTTTTAATTTTTTTAGAGTACTGTGCTCATAGCAAAATACCGACTTCAGTCCCAGAGCTTTTGAAAATTCTGTTTCGAAAGATCTTTGTTTAATGAAAAAGGTAACAATAGCCTCTCTGCTTTCTCTGTTCTCCACTTGCTTTCTCCACTTGTTTCTATCTATGTGTATTAATTCGTCGTCATGCTTGTATATAATGGGGTTTTCACATTTATTATTGGTCAAACTTTCTTGTTGAGAATTTTATACAGCTTTTTCTATGAGAACATTGAAATTTGTGTAGGTTTAATAAGCAGTAAATAATAGGATTGCAGATTTTAGATAAACACAGGACATGATGCATGAAAAAGATGGAATCATAATTAAATTTATGCTGGGAATATGTCTTAGCAATTTGATTTTGGACCTAAGTGAAAAATCACAATATGGAATCATGAAAAACATTGGAATCATGCTGGTTTTCTCTTTTTTAATGCTTTTTCTTTTTAAAAACTGGACATGTTTGTAACTGCTTACTCTCTTAACAGCTTTCAGTTTTAATGTCTGTGCTGTCAGCTATTACTAAGTTTGTTCTTTGGATCCTGGCTTTGTTGCCTCTTTTTTGTTTTGTTTTGTGTAAACTGATTAGGGCTTCTAGTTTTTGCTAGTGGGTTTCAGATTTGTAGTTGCATATTTTAACTGGGTTTGCTATAGTTTTGGCTACTTTTTTTGTCTCATTTTGGGAATTTCAGGTAATGGGTATCATCTCCAGCATGCTTGTTGGTTTGTTATTGGTTTATCGCTGTTCTCAACATAAAGAAAGTTGTATGATTCTTATAAACCAAGCATGCTTGTTGGTTTATCTCTGTTATGGAGAAATTTCTGATTTCTGCTTTCTATATCTTAGTTGCATGATTGAAGAAAAGTGAATAGACTAACACTACAACTCAAGAAATTTTATGATGCAATCATGCAACACTATATATATTGGTTCCAACATACATTAAGTTTTTATTTTGTTGTGTAATGTATAAATAATTATTCTGATGTATTTCCTTTGCAGGCTCCTAAATGGCAATGAGCTACCTGGTAATTTACCAGAAGAGCTTGGCAACCTTTCGAACTTGACTAGACTCCAAGTTGACCAAAACCAACTCTCTGGTCCTATACCGCAAACATTTGCTAACTTGGTCAAAGTTATACACCTGTGAGTGGATCTCCTACCTAAATATGTCATAACTTGGTTTAAGCTTTCGAACTTTCAAAGCTACCCAAGCTTCTGCACTTGTCAGTATTTAAGCTATTTTTTTTAATTTCCCTTGTGGTTTAAGACTTCCATTGCTTTCTGCAATGCTTCTCCAAATTCAAACTTGTATACAAGTTTTCAGTGTCTGCTTGTTGAAATGACTTTACAGGCTTATGCACAATAATAACTTATCTGGCTATCTTCCACCAGAAATCTTCGTGATGCAGGGTTTGCGAATAATGTATGTTTTACTTCTTCATTGTTTAGATATGTGTTTTTTTATTTTTTATTTTTTCTTTTGGTTGGTATAACGGATGTTGACATGCATCTGCTTGATTTTCAATGCCAATTCACTCGGTTTAAGGGAGTCCCTACCCCCTTCCAATTTTTGGTTTTGTGAAAAAGTAAATATCTTGCTCTGGTGCGATAAGCTGACATTCTCGTGATGTTCAAACTATAAGATTTTTGGTTTTGTAGGTACAGTCTTATCCTTCTAATTTTCATATTTATTTTGTTTCCCCTTGCAGCCAACAAGGAGTTATTTGTGCTAAAAATATTATTTTTTTAATTTTAATGTAGGTAGCGGAGCAACATTCTCGTGCTCAACTTTCTTCACATTCTGTTACTCATCAGCCATAGTAGATTTTTTATGTTTAAACATTTGTAGTTGTATTGACATTGTGATTACTTTTGTGATTCATTTGTAAAAGTCTTATGTACTTTGTTTTTGTCATGTTTGGATATATAATTTTTTTACGTTACGCTTTTTAAATTGATCTTTATAATTGTTTTTAGATTTTAATGTTATAATAATAGGTTTTATTATAAATATTGATTATAAATAATAAATGTTTTTATGATCAAAGAAATCTTTGAGTAAAATTATATAATTTAAATGGATTTTACAATTCAGTGGCTGTTTGAAATATTTTTGTTCACCAAAAAAAAAATATATTCATTGAAAATACCACAAAAATTTAATTTAAAAAAAATGAATTACTTGATTTAGCGGCTGTTCAAAACCGTCGCTATAAATAAAAATTATTTATTATTCTTAATTATGTGCGTCGGTTTGTATATATTCTGCGTCGGTTTTCTTTATCGCGTCGGCTATTCCGGCGGTTCCTGTAAACCGACGCTAAAATTTTTAACGTCGCCAGTTTCTAAGTCGGTTTTCAATTGGACGCTGGATTTTTTAGCGGCGGTTTAAACCGCCGCGAAATCTAAGATAAACCGCCACTAAATCCCGTTTTTCTTGTAGCTAGGGTGCGCTTCAAGGGATAAACATGCTGTCCTCTTTATTTGATTCATGAAAAGTTAGATATGTCCTAAATCACAACCAGACAGCCCCAACCGTTATAGTAAGGTCATTTCCATGGTTTCTTTAACCAACAAAATTCAGACTTCAAAAGTAATTTAAACAATAGAAAATCCAAATCTGTTATACATGCAGTTTCGTTTTTCAACATTCGTAAGGTCCTCATGACTTTAGTTTACAATCAACTCTATTAACTTAAGGCTGCGCTAAGGAAGTCTTTAAACAAGCTGGCCAATTAATTTTATTACATGTAAAGCTATGTTCATTATTCTAATTCCACATAATGCGTACGAACAGAACAGTAAGGTGGACAAGAGGCTTAAGGTTTGGTCGTTACCTCTTTGCCGTGCACAAGACAAGCAACTCTTCTAAGGAACCAGCACTACCCTCTTCAACTCTTCTAGTATACGAATTAACGCTCCTTGATAGATGAGGTTCGATCAACAAGAAAAGAAAGGGGAAAAATGCTGAGTGATTTCGTTCCCCGCTCAATGGAGCTTGCGGCCTTGCTAGAAGAAAGGGAAGGGAAAATGCTAAGAGTCTTGTGTTTGACTCAAGGGGCTCATGGCTGGACGGTGTGGAGAAGGAACTGGAGTTTCCTTTAGGTTTCTTCCTAATGATGCTCACGGTCACAGAGGGATGAGGAAAGTGTTCAGAACTTTTGGTTGTTTCTCAAAGGTGTACACGGTTTAGAGGAGGGAAAAGGAAGGGAATCCAAATCTGGTTTGTTTTCTTTGTTAGTTACTTACGGTCTTGGAAGAGTGAGAGGAGGAGGATGTTGTTGATTTTATTTAGCAAAGAATGGTCAGCTCCCTTTCCTCCTAAGATGCGCACAAGGTGAGGGAAAAGAAGTCTGAATTCAGAACCACAATAACATCATTCAGTTCCCTTTTTTTTGGTTGTATTGGCTGCATGGTTGGCAAGGGCTGACTCCTTTTGTGTAAAGTTGCAAGTGATATAGACTTTCTCTTCTCTATGGTACGCATGGTTGAGTGGATGGGTGAGTGAGGCTTTGGGATCAATTGAGGAACATGGAATTCAGATTTCTCTTTACCTAGTTGGCGTCTATGCAAGGGGAGTGTAGGGGTCTTCTTTGACACACGGTATGCATGCAAGGGCTGAATTTGATTGTGAACATTAGACTTGAGATCAGATTTTCTACTCTACTCTTAGCACATGGGCTGACGCACAACGGAAGAGTTTTAGGGCTGATTCAGTTTGGGTATTCAAGGGCAATGAATTAAGATTTTTCTTCCAATCCATGCGCATAGAAAAGGAGAGATTTAGGTGGCTAGTCTCACTTTTAAACCAATAGAACACATGCATGCTGACCTACTTATTCTCATTGTGCGCATGCTAGTGCAAGGCAGACTAGGGATTGTCTAAATCTACAAGCAATCAGCTTGTTTTTGGTCCACTCATGCGTATGATTAGATAAAGGAAAGATGAGTGTGTAGCTTGTTACCCAATGGGAAACAACATTCAGATTTCTCTCCTAGATAAGCTAATGGGTGAGTGTATGCAAGGGTTTATTTTGTACTGAAACAAGTCCCCACTCAAGGGTTTGGGCCGTGGCCCTTGGAAGGAGTTAGTCCAAAAATATTTAAGTCCAATGATGTTACTACTTAGGTACTAGCCCACAAGATTATAAGTTCTCCTATCTTTTAAATATTTTTAATCTTTCTATATATTACACTTAAGTTATTCGTTCATTTGTAATGGAAGGTTCACATGCCTAAATTAATATTCACTTACCATGGTAATTCGAGCAATCCTCTAGCTTACTTTAATTCCGCTCTAGGATAATAGCTATATAATTCATAACTAAGACATGTGTTACACATAATTCGAATTTAAAATAAGTATCCCCATTCCCTATAGCAATATATATTTTCTTGATTACGAGGGATGTTACACTGATGAATGCCGTTTCTGGCATTGTTTTGTGAATGCCAATATCTTGCCCTCTTCTAATCTGTCAGATGTGAATATTGAGCGGGCTTCTCTGTTATACATTCTTATTGGGCCAGAAAGATTGGACATTTCTACAGTATTAACTGATAGAATTTATCATATGGTAAAAGGGAGTAGACGGAAAGAACATCTGGGTTTTGCTTCTCTTATTTCCAACTTGTGCACCAGGGCAGGAGTGCTTATCGTTGAGGATGAGGAGTTTGATATTCAGCCTGCATCTATGCTGACTTTGGCTACATACACAGATCAGTGTAATAAATCTGAGGTTGAGTTCAGAAGCAAAAGCCAAAAAGCTACTAGGCCTCAATCTCCACGTGTTCCACGTATGCCTATTCTACCTCAGGTACCTGAGCCAGATGCTCCTGAAACACATTATGCTTAAGCAGCTCCAGTTGTTCCACAGGGACCTTCTCTTACTTTTGATTTTTATGGAATGCAACAACAGCTTTCACGGCTGTCTATTTAGAATGAGAAGATCATTATGCAGGGAGAGTATTTTCAGCGCTTCCTGGAGCATGCATATCCTACTGTCCCATTTAAGACATTCCATCCTGTGTACCCAGATGTTCCTCCTCCCTATGTGTATCAAAACCCTTATCCTGCTCCAGCTCCAACTGATGTTCCTATGCCTTCACAACCATTTATGGATCCACAGCTCTATCGTCCTGTTCCTGACCCATTCCATGCTGCTAGGAGGATGGTCATGGAGGAGAGTGACGATGAAGATGATTGATGTCTCCTTGCTGACGGAGATTTAGTGTATTTTAGTTTATTTATCTTTTTAGTACTTTGCTGTTTTATCATGACCATATGTTGATGTTAGGGTCACTTTGCTGTTTTATGTTTGTATATTTCCCACACATTCTGATGCTGTATTGTGCGCATTATAGTATCCTATATGCCACAGTTTGTTCTTGGTGCAGGTTTATCATCCATCTTTTGGGATTGATTATTGCTGGAGACAACAATTCTTTAAATCTGGGAATGGTAGGCTTTAGGAAAGCATTTTGGAACTGCAATACTTTTATCAGGGGAGATATTCTAAACTCTTTTAATTTTTCTTAGTCATTTTAGTTAGTATTTTGTCTTTATCTTTATTTTGATTGATCTGTTTTTCAAGCAATTCTCAGGTTTAAATGTGCTTATCTAGTTAATGTGTTTGACTGAATTCTTAGAAGTATATTGTATGACTTTCTAGCATAACATTGCATAGGTATAATTAGATTACACGATTGCTCGTTTTTCTGAACTGATGTTGTGAAATTCTGATAAAGTCTGAGGTCAATTTTCTTGAGTCTATATTGATACCATAGCTGTGAGGTTTGAGCTTAAACACTCAATTTTCTTGTTGAGAGATCTCACTGTTGTAATATTCTAGAATTTGATCTGTTTCTCTGTTATGCATGCATTGGTTGAAGTGATAAAGGCATTTTGTTCTTGTTAGCTTTTAGCCAAAAATAATCCACCTGTATTAAATTTTTCCATTGTTAGCCTCCTTGAGCCTGAACTTATTTTGTTGATAAATGACCTGTGGCCTGATTGATGGCTTAGCCTATATTCAAGTGACTTACCTTAATTGAGATTGAATTACTGATGTGTTGAAAATAAAACAAAGAAATTGAGGTAAGCTCCACAGAGGTCAAGTAATTAGGGGAGGTAAAATTTCATCTGTGCCCTTAAAACAAAGAGAGAAAAAAAGCAAGAAAAAGAAAAAAAGGTGAATGTAAATAAAAGGTGGCTGAAAGGAATTAATTCCCGAAATTCTGTGGGAATGTTAGTGGAGCAAAACCATTGAGTTGAATGTGTTAAAGAGAAATAATATCAGTTTTAAATCTGATTTTTGTTTGAGTTACTATCCATATATTCCTACCCCTCAACCCGGCCAAGTTACAACCTATGAAGTCCTTTTGATCAACTGGTGCATGTGTTTTATTCTTCATTTTTAAGAATTTTTGAGAATATGATCAAGCCTATGGTAGTATTATAGCTGTGATTGAATGAGTGCTCATGATACCCTTAAACACTGAGTGTTGAGTGGACATTATTTATCTGTGTGAGGGGTAATCAATGTAGACTTATATCTTTAAGAAGCTGATGACATTGTTGGAAGCTTATGATATTAGGTCAGTCATGCATGGCAAAGTGTGTCTGAGAGTGTCTATGAATTGTTATGTTGGATTAATTGTATATTTCCCGGATTTAGTCTTGTACATTGCTGGGGACAACAACGTTTAAATCTGGGAATGATTTGATGTGCCTCTGGCAAATGTGGTTTTTCATGTTGAAATTGATAAGAATTGAGTCATTAAAGAGCAATTTAAATACATATTTGCTAATTATATTGATTCTTTCTATGTCAATGATATTTCTCACCTATTGTTGTGTTTATATAGGTAAAAGAAAAAATATGCAAATTATGGAAGCCTTATGATCTACACCACTCTGCTGGAATTTCAATGATGCATAAAAGTCGTGAGCCAAATGGCAGAGAATTGGCGCGTACTCGCACCAAAATGACGTAAAGCGGCGCTGGAATTGGGGATTTTCACGCACGAGGCAGTGACACGGCGCCTAGTGGCGCCAAAATGGCGCCAGTTTTTGGTAAATTCTCACAGTAGCCGGCAATTAGTGGCGCCACAACGGCGCCCACTGACACCGGTTTCCGGACTCAACGCGGTGATGTTTGAATGGCGCTACCCGTCGCCACACCGGCACCGGTTTTTGTGGAATTGGCGATTTTGGTAGTGGCATGGCGCCGACTGGAGCCACACCGGCGCCAACTGGCGTCGGTTTATGGGAATTGCAGTACCATGTTTTCTGAAGGGAAATTTTGGAAGAAAGAAGCGAGGCATATAAATAGGATCCTCATTACAGAATTAAGAACGGAGAATACCTATTCTACTGAAAAGAGACGACGGTGGTGCTCCGAGAGGATTATGCAGATCAAGTTCTTCTTCTACTTTCTCTTTAATTTTATGCTTTTATTGAATATTGAATTTTTAGCCATGATTATGCTTGGCTAGTTTATTTTTATTGTAGTTAGGGTCACAAACCCTATGTGAACCCTTTTCATGCTGGATTGATTATTTTCGCTCGTTTATTTTAATGTTTTTTATTTTTACCCTGTGCGTATTGATGTTATTTCTGTTAGACTTGATCAACCTAATAGGAGATAATAATTTGGGAATTAGGGCTCGCAATAGGAATATTAGGGATTTTTATTCTGAAAGGGGGTAAGGTGACAATTTATGCATGCTCTAAGGATAGACTTGTGTGAGTTGCAGTCGTTTGATTTATCGTGATTAATTCTTAATTTCATGCGGGGTTGCTAAGGGATTAGGATTCCAATTGAATTAAAGGGTTAGATTGCCAAGGGATTGGGATTTAACTAATTATTTAAGATGATAATTTGTCTGAGCTATTAAATTGAATGAACGTTGTCAATCAATCCAAAGTTTAAAGTGGGGATCATATGGTGCGTGTACCTTAGCTGCAATGCCTTTTATTATTCTTACAAAAATCCATCTCAGTTGTTTTCTCATAACCAAAATTCAAAAACAAGTCTTTATTTTCAGTTCTCATTTTACACAAATCGACAATATTTGTCACAAACTCTTTGAACTCCTCCATTCTTGAAAGGACTATTAATTGATATACGATCACAATCCCTGTGGAGACGAACTTTACTTATCATTATATTACTTGTGCGATCGGTATACTTGCCGGTGAGCATCAGTGTACTTACCCATATGACCCTCTGTTAACACTTCTTCCATCATTTGCCCCTTCGGAACAATTAACCGATCTTTGTAGTATTTCACATTAGAAGCATCGGTAAACACAAAATCTTTCCCTTTCATCATTTAAATCCCTTCATCAAGCGCTTGGGTCGTTTTAACTCTCTCCATAAATGAATTTCGGACTTCAACCGTAGTCATAAAAGATTAAGTCTCAAATGGTGTCACAAAAATTCTCAAATCTCTGAACTCTTCAATCAAATCATACTCCGCAATCATCATGCTAGCCACACTTGTGGTCTTTCTGCTCAAGGAATTAGCCACTACATTCGTCTTTCCAGTGTGATACTGAAGGTCAAACTCATAATCTTTCAAAAATTTCATCCATCTTCTTTGCCTCTCATTAAGCTCTTTTTGATCGAACATGTACTTCAGGCTTTTATGGTCACTATAAACTGTGAAA
This sequence comes from Gastrolobium bilobum, assembly GCF_033153095.1. NCBI lineage: Eukaryota > Viridiplantae > Streptophyta > Magnoliopsida > Fabales > Fabaceae > Gastrolobium > Gastrolobium bilobum. Next base: position 81,350 of record NW_026895231.1, on the reverse strand, counting down.
GTAGCACCATACAAGAAGTGCCTCCATATTTTCAATGCAAAAACCACAGCCGCTAACTCAAGATCATGAGTAGGTTAGTTCTCCTCATGTGTTCTCAACTGTATAGAAGCATAGGCCACTACCTTTCGCTCCTGCATCAACACGCATCCTAATCCATATTTGGATGCATCACAATAGATCTCAAATCTCTTTTCCGGATCAGGAAGAATCAAAACCAGTGTGGTAGTCAACTTATCTTTCAATTCTTGAAAGCTCACATCACACCTGAGGGTCCATGCAAATAGCACCCCTTTTCGGGTCAATCTAGTCAATGGCAAGGCGATTCTGGAGAATCCATTTATAAACCGCCTATAGTATCCTGCTAAACCCAGAAAACTTCAGATTTCAGTAACACTCTAGAGTCTCTCCCAATCCAACACCGCTTCTATTTTACTCGGATCAACCGCCACTCCTGCAGAGGAAATGACGTGTCCAAGAAACTGTATCTCATGCAACCAAAACTCACACTTGGATGGTTTGGCATATAACTGATGCTCCCTCAATATTTGTAAGACTATCTTCAAATGCTCTACGTGCTCTTCTTTACTCTTGGAGTAGATAAGAATATCATCAATAAATACCACTACAAACTGATCTAGATGTGGTTTGAAGATTCAGTTCATATAACTCATGAACACGGTTGGGGCATTAGTAAGCCCAAATGGGATCACTAGATACTCATAGTGCCCATATCTGGATCGGAAAGCCGTCTTCGGAATATCCTCTGCCTTTACCCCGATCTAGTGATATCCGGAACGAAGATCAATCTTCGAGAACACTGAAGCACCCCTGAGCTGATCCAACATATCATCGATGCGGGGTGGAGGGTACTTGTTCTTCACTGTTACCTTGTTTAGTTGCCGGTAATCCGTGCACAATCTCATAGTCTCATCATTCTTGTTCACAAAGATGACCGGTGCACCCCAAGGAGATACACTCGGTCTGGCAAAGTTCTTGCGGGAGAATTCTTCTAGCTGCGTCTTCAGCTCTGGTAACTCCACTAGTGAGATAGGCCCCACACAAGGTACTAAGTCGATTGAGAATTTAATCTCCCTCTAAGGTGGAAAATGGGAAATTTCTTCCGGAAATACATCTTCAGACTCGCACACAACCGGAATATTCACAGTAGGTTCTTTGGAGTCTCCTACAAGTCCTCCCAGGACAATATATCTTGCATCTCCCTCATTTAGAGCCTTATTTAATTTCTATGCCGTCAAGTACAAACTGTCAGGCTTCTCTCCTTTTGCAGCAAAGAAAACCCTTCTGCTACAACAATCAAGCATCACACCATATCGAACCAGCCAATCCATACCCAGATGTTGTGTAGATTCATGCCTTCAAGCACTATAAAAAATGTAACCCATTGGCAGCAAATTTCGATATAAAGGAGGGGGTAGCTCCTGAATCAAACATGGCATCAAAAGCATATCATCTGATAAGAATAGTACCTCTGATAAGGTTTAGAGACCTCTCTGCCTCCTCTTGTGTCACCACATATACCCTGGCACTAGTGGGCGCCATAAGCTCCTCTATGGCTCTCTAAGTAGGCACAGACTTAATGGGAATAGTACTTCTGTATGTCCTGACATTGCTTAATCATTGCCACAAAGTCTCTGGTACAATGACCAGCCAGCTTTTCTGCAATCATTTCATTCAAGCCCTTCTTGAATCTATAGGCCTTGTCTTTTGGAGTGAGGGGAGCTCTACCATAACAAGAATATTTTTCCAAGCGGTTGTATTTGCTCAGATATTCATCCACTGTCATGCATCCCTGCCTGAGGTCTTCAATCTCGCTTCTTTTCTTTTCCCTATCTTCCTCCGGGAAATACTTAATCAGAAAATGTCTCTCAAAGAGTGGCCAAGTAATAGTATGCCCTTGGCACTCAAGCGGGTTCCTGACATTGTTCCACCAGTCTGATGTGTCTCCCTGTAACATATACACAGCATATAGAAGCTTCGTGTTGGCAATACACTCCATAACCTGAAAGATACGCTCCATCTGCTAGAGCCACTCTAGTGCTGCAATGGGGTCTCTCCCACCTTAGAAGTAAGGTGGGGAATGCTTCCTGAAAGCATTCAGCATGCACTCTCTGGTCCCTCGGTCAAACATAGGTGGCACGGCTGATCTATCAACCTCTATCACTGGCTACCTCTCGCGTCCCCCATGGACGGATGCCTATGCCTCCTGATAGGCCTGTCCTCTCCCCTCCTGTCTCAGCACGACAGGCTCAAGAATCGGCATGGGATCATCAACACGTGCAGCCTGCTGCTGCACTGGTGGTGTAATTGGTGGTGGAGGTCCACCTCGTACCTCAGTTAGCAGTAGTCTCATCATCTTGGCATTTTCCGGTCTATTTTGGGCTATCAACTCTTCACTAGCCCTTCTCATTTTCTCCCTATCCGACTCGCGAGCCTCTTCGATTATTTTCAAATCAGCTTCCCTGGTTTCATTCAGGGTCTGCTGTAATGCTGTTATAGCTGCAACAATAGGATCAGAGGCAGGTTTTGAACTGTTCGCCTGGGTCTCCCCCGAGGTGCCACGATCACTACACAAAACTACACAAGGTATAAGTTAGCTACACTCAATCAAGTGATAGCATATGCAATTTCATGACACTCAAGAGACACTCAACAAACAGTTCTAACACTTAAGCAATACATCGGTGAATGTCCCGGTGAAACTGCTCTGATACCATAAATGTAACACCCCGTAGTACTCCGGTTGTTAACATATATGATATTTAGCATACACAGCGGAAGACTTTATCTTAAAAGAATAATAAAGCGTCTTATAAAAATACGAGTAAACTTTTTCCAAAATATTTTCTAAAACATTTTCAAAGCGTTCATCTGATATATTGCATTCGCGTAACTTTAACATCTAAGTCTATTGATTAAAACCATTTGGCCATCACTAGTGGCCGTTGACTATCCAGATATGACATCAAGTGTCATTCTTGACGGAGTCTCACGGACAGCATAACAGCTGTATTTCGGATAATCGGGAAAATAGGTCCCACACATACACAACCTGATAGATACAATAATTAAACAGACAGATTGCAAGTCCCACACAGAGTGCAATCCCCTCAATGGGTTAATACAAACAATATGGCTCAATGCCCAATTAACTAAGTACATATATCAAGTCTATATAAATTTCCAAACGTCTAAGCATCAGTAAGTAATCCATGGCTCCAATCATACAGTCATAAGCCTATATAAATACATTATATAATCTCAACATAAGATAATTAAGCATGTTAATAAATATACATGCCATCATAGGGTCTAAACATAATAAAGATAAATCAGCAGCGTCATCCACTACTCCAAGGTGGGGGCTTTAACCCTAGAAGCATCACCACTACTCTGGGTACCTGAAATGTTGTCCCCAAACGGGATGAGATAACACATCTCAGTAAGCTCAAGGTTCATAGAGAATCCTCTAATCCCCTGAGCCCACTTTCTGCATGACAAGTCAAATATAAAGCATATAATACAGGCATACAGCATAAACATAGTATCATCATATCATCCTTGTGTAACCCCAGGGTCAAATCTATAGACGATTACACATGTGTGACTCCAGGGTCAAGCCATAGACAGTCAACACAACCTCTGTATGAAATAGCTCCCAGAGTCAAGTCATAGGCAGCCTACATACCATAATCACTGGCCAGGGTCCTCATAACATATATCATCAGTGCATCATCATAACATCAAGAATCATATAACATCTATATGAATGTGAATGAATGCACATATACGTTATACCACATACTTTCATACAATACAACCATAATGTCCATCATCATGGTGGGTCCATAAGAGAGAAGAGAAACCAGAACTAGGAGCTTACCTCACTGAGCTTATCACAAATCCAACTCCAACAGTAAAATACGTATGCTCCAATAAACCCACAAGTGTCAAATCCTTTAGGTAAACCTAGAGTAGAAATCATTTATATTATTAATACTCAATCACTTAATGATTCCATATTTCATTCTTACATGCCAATAATATGCCCATTACAAGTTTAGACCAATTATTACATAATTACGTATTTTAGTCTATTATGAAGTGTTTTTCACTTATTACACAATCAACCATGTAGTTTAAGCACCTTGCATGATCTTAGAATCACGCACTAGGATCACTAAGGTAACTTAGATTATTTTCACTCATCCAAGCCATATATATACTTATTATAAGTTACTAAGGGTTCCCATAAGCCCACTTAGCTTAAATATCACTTTTACGGTTTTTCCATAACTGTACATGCTTCTGTTTTCTAGTCACTGTGCGCAACCCACCTGTTATAAAATTCTCATCATTTAGTATATTAATCTATACTCAATTACCTTTCCAACAAGGTATCACAAGCCTCATGTTAAGTTTTCTAGCTCCAGTTATTATCATTTAAAGTTGAACAAGCAAAGTTGTCTGCCAACTCCGAACAGAGCCCTAAACATCCTTTACCTTTTCTACGATTTTGGAAATTCTACTAAACAAATTGCTCTCAAATTTTTATGCAGACAACTAGACACCTTCAACTTTAATTAGACATATTATGAGCCTAATTTGAGTAAGAACGTATGGAGAAACAATTCATGGAATTTGAAGCCATGTACAGCCGCTGTGTTAGTATATGGATGTCTAGAGACAATCTTTTAATTAGATTAGGACATATGTGGACCTTTGTATTGTCGCAAATAAATAAAAGCACTATTTATCCTGTTTCATATTTTGTCTCAATATTACTATTGATATTTTATATGAGTAACTGGATAAACCCCTTGGAATAAAATAGGTATCTCTTGAGTGTCTGTGATGAGATCACGATCATGAAGATTCAAGGATACTGGATATTTATTCCTAATTTTATGTTCCTAGTGTAGAGACACTGAGAATGGGGATCAGCGATCTCGGGTAAGACTAGCACGACTTATCTACTTGTATTTGGATACAAGGTAAAGACCTCATGAGCTACATATATGGAGATGTCTTAGCTACGGTCGTGGGTGGATATATAAGGGTATAGCTCGCACTGAACAGACCCACAAATAAGACTCTATGAGAAAATCTCACAGAGAGTATCATTAGAGTAGTCTATTTATATTTGGGTATGTCTTTCCTTAGACCAAAAGTTATTACCTAGACTGTGTTCTAGAAGGCATGCTTTGACTGTATACCTCGTCTGCCTGAAACATGGAGACTCATAGGTATACTGTTGGGCTTGTCCTGAAAGAGCACAGGGCTAGGGTGATAAGCTGAAGGAATTCGTCAAATCTCTGTGAGAGATTAGGTTATCTGTAAACCAGAGAAATCGGGATGACATTTACAGGGACTCAGGAATCTATGCATAGTAAAAGAGATCATGAGATGATCTGCCTTTAGAGTCAGTAAATTGAAAATTCCCTATTTCGAATAAAGCTTATCCTAAACCGCAAGGGTTGATACGTTTCCTTACCCTAGGTTTTATGGGAAGGTAACCGAGACGAAAGGAAATACATACGTCAACCAAATATGTGTAATAGGATGATTATGTCATTAACCTAACTAGCTCTGGGGCAACAAAGCATTGCTAGTGCTCTGTGTTGTCATTAGATGGGTTGTGGGCTTATTGGGCCCAAGCCCATTTATGTCAGTGGCTATGTTGGGCCTAATGAGTCACACACTAACACCTTATTGTCATGACAATATAGTATTAAAGGTATTGGGCGTAATAATGGTTGTTAACCCAAGAAGAAGTTTGGAAGCCCACCAAAAGGGGAAAAGGGCGCATGGTTAGTTAATGGGTTTGGATGGTCCAAGACATTACTAATTAATTTAATTAGTTAAATTAATTATCAAATGTTTAAATTTTGAATTTTGAATTTGAAATTTGAATTTTGAATTTTGAATTTGAATTTGAATTTTGAATTTTGAATTTTGAATTTGAAATTTGAAATTTGAAATTTGAAATTTGAAATTTGAAATTTGAATTTTGAATTTTGAATTTTGAATTTGAAATTTGAATTTGAATTTGAAATTTGAATTTGAATTTAAAATTTAAATATTTGAACGTTTGAATTCAAATGTTTGAATTAGAATTTGAATTGGCTATGAAAAGTTATTTCATAACAAAAGGATAAAATAAATCTTGTTGGAACAAATCCCAAATATCAAGAGGAGATCTTTGAGAATCTTTTAGTGAGGATATGGGGCGCTGATTTTGGTATCTGATGATGGCCATAGGATCAACCAAATGAGCTCCAGTCAGATTTGGTTTGTTGAGGGAATAAGTGAGACAGTTGGTTCAAGTTTGAATGCATTTGCTCAACGTATCTGGACTGTTATGAGGCCAAGTGGGGCGCACCATATGGCTGGCCATATGATGGTTGTTGAGTCAGATTCTTGTTGAGATATTCACTTGATATCATGAGGATGTAGAGAGGAGGTTGTTGACAAGATTTGAATTTTGCAACAACTCCACTCATCCCCCCTAGTGTGCGCTACATAGGGCCTTATTTAAGTGAAGAAAATCAGATTTTAATTAACTTATTCTCTCATCTCTTTGTGGGTTCCTTTTGTCAGGTGTTTCTTAAGAGAGTTTTGAAATAACCTAGCCCTTTTCAAAGTAAATCCATGCGCCACTTTTGTGTCTATTCTTGCTGAATATTCACTCTTCTAAACACCTTGACCTAGCCTCCTCCTTCACACATTGGGCGCATAGCTTGCCTCCATTGGTGTTTTCGTTGGTGGCCTTGAAGAAGAGTTCTTCCGTCTTGACAAAGGGTGGTGTGTATCAACATTAGAGGGCTTGCATCTTCAAGCCTCATCTTGATCATCCTCAAGTTTTGGAAAGCAAACAAGGTAACATCCATGCCCTAAAGCATGTTTCTTGATATGGTATGTGTTATTCCGCTCGAAAAATTTTGTTTTTCCCTCTCACATGCCTCGACCTTCAAGGTCAGTTTCTTTCACGCTGTACATGGCCTCCCATGGCAGTCTCCACTCAATCGAATCTACAGAATGCTATATAACTTCAAATGGTACCAAATTTGGACACCACTTAGCTAATATCTCAAGCTTCAAAATGACATAAGGAACATCTACTATTGTGGAAAATCTACTGAATAAATTGCTCTCAAATTTTTATGCTGACAACTAGACACCTTCAGCTTTAATTAGACATATTATGAGCCTAATTTGAGTAAGAACGTAGGGAGAAACAATTCGTGGAATTTGAAGCCATGTACAGCCCCTGCACATGGCCTCCCAGGGCAGTCTCCACTCAATCGAACTTACAGAATGCTATATAACTTCAAATGGTACCAAATTTGGACACCATTTAGCTAATATCTCATGCTTCAAAATGATATGAGGAACATCCCTATAGGACCTCTGTGGAGGGAGATATGACCTCCACAATTTATCCTAAAAACTGTTCATTTAACCCTAAATGGGTTTAACGATTAAATCTTAATTACCTATGGTTAGCAACTTTAAGTCACTTTAATTCTTGGATTTTTTTCTATTATTGGGTCACATTATAAAATTCCACTTAGTCACATTATGCCATGATACCTTAAGTTCATTAATTGCATGATTAGTGCTCCTAAACCCTAATTAGGTTCATTTTTAGGGTTTAATCTTTAATTAGTGTATTATGAATAGTCCATCTCACTTAACCACTAGATTAATTTCCTAATTAGGTATTAATATTAATTTTAATATAGTGACCCTAAATTAATCACATATGGCCGAATTGCTTAGGTGTTTAAATTAGTATTTTTAAGCTTATTTCTTAGTCATTTCATTAGTTAATTAGTACCTACACTTAATTAATCCACTAATCCATGATTTTTTTATTTTTAACACAACTAATCCACATTATATCAAAGAAGGCAGATTTGATTAATTATATTTATTAGGGTTTTTAGCCATCCTTAATCAAGATTAGTAGGTTTCACTTAAAGATCACCCACTTAATTAATCTTTCTTAGTTCCTCTTAGGATTTTTTCACACTTAATCACTTCATAAACAAATTTAGTCACCAAACCCTAGATCCCATTACATGGTTGAATCATAGGTGTCTCCTTTAGGGTTCAAGTTCATCCTTTTTCATGGAATCCACACAAGGATCCAAAGGTTGCATCTTTACACATCAAATCAACCATTTCTTGGTTCAAAACTCACACACCCTCAACAACAATCATCAAAACCTTTTTTTTTTAAAATTTTCCGCAACATACACCCCATCCATACACAAAATGGTGGCATAAAGAGGAGGAAAGGAAACCTTTTTGGGTCATCTTTTCCCAAGGTGAAGCTTACATATTAAAGTTCACACCTTTACCTCCAAGCTCCACCTTTTACCACCAAGAATGCTCCTTTAAACAAGAACACACCTTCAAGAACATGCTCAAGAGTTAGAGCTCATGAACACAAGAGAAAAAGATGATATTTTTGAAGAAAGTTTAAGAACACTTACACTAGAACTCAAGAGAACTAAGCAAGGATGTGTTGTTCTTCAAGAGAACTCAAGAACACAACTCCATGGTCCTTGAACTCCCAAAAACCATGGCTGTATGGTGGTGTAAGGAACTCGAAAATTTGATCCACACCATGAAAATGGTATAGTTATGAAGAGGAGAGTGATGGGAACAAGTTTGGTGAAGGAGATTTGGTGATTTTGTGAGGTTTTGAAGATGAAATCTTAGAGAGAAGTGAGAGCAAAGTTTGAAGTTTGAATTTTAGAGAGATAAGTGAGAAGGGGAGTTGATTCAGAATTAGGGGGAAGGGGAAGGGTGCCCTAATTAGGGGTGTCATGTCACTTTAGTGGCATTTGTCATTTAGTGAGACCCGGTGTAATTTTTTTCTAAACCGTCGTCAAATTTTTACTTGGAAACCCCCAAGACTCTAACTTTAAGTACTTAACATTAATTTTGTCTAATTATCATGCTCATAACTTAAAAATTTGATTAGTCGATCACAAATCCACTAACAGTTGTTTAATTATACTGTAGTCTTTACCGGTGTTCTCAACTGTACCCGTAATTCATAATCTTCTTAACTTTAACATTATTGGTCTAATTATGACTTGTTAGGCATATATTGGTCTTTATTTCCATTTTCTCATCTTTTTCCTGTTCCGAGATTCTACGGGCTGCTTCTACAGCAGTACAAAATACCCGGTAGAAGTGACTTTTCCAAAATATCCCAATATGGGTATCAAACTTCATCAAATCATATGCTAACCTCATTCATGATGTTTACATCATTAGATTAGCTCTTTAACTATAATTTGCTAACTTGCAGCTATTCTACTGACTGTTACTGCGCAAGTAGTCAAAATTAACAGATAAAAATGCACATGTGCAAAATACCCTCAATACGGATATCAAAATTCTTAGAATTTCATCCTCATTTTATTTATGACCATAAGTTCCTCATCATAATCCTCTAATTAAAAATTCATATAATTAGGGTTATTATAATTTTCTATAGATTTGGTTGTTATTATTTTTGTTATCTCTAATATGCTGATTACAACTGTGTTGCAGTTAGAGTCATATGACCGTTGTCAAACAAAATAGTAGGTAATTAGTAAGCACGGAGAACAAACATCCTATAAGCATCCTTATGGTACTCCTCCATACTCTTGAAACCTTGCTCTTTATCCTAAATGATGTGAACCTCCATACGAAATCCGTACAAGTTAGATCCCTTGCACACCAACTGTTCCCATTGTCTCTCACAGGTTAGTTTAATTTATTTTTCACTACAATCTTGTGTATTATTTTAAATTTAAATGATATTATTTTATTTGATAGATCCCTTACACACCAACCGATTCCCATTGTCTCTCACATGTTAGTTTAATTTTTTTCACTATAATTTTGTTTCTTGTTTTAAATTTAAATAATGTTATTTTATATGATAGATGAGATGATATTTTTTATTACTATAGGAGTTAAATCCTAGGATAGATGATATATTTAGATATTCATTAATTTGCTAGTGTAGAAATTAAACCCTAGGATATATAGCATGATTTATATGTTTGTTGAATGAGTAAGTATAAATAAGTTATAGGATAACCTGCCACTGGCAAGTTGTACCCTCCAACAATGCTCGGTGAAGGAATCAGATGACACATGGCTGTGGACGGGCATGAATTGAAATTGCCCTCCACATCGGTGGCCGATGAGTCACTTTCGGGAATAACCTCTTCATCTGTCCAGTCGTCTGAGCTATCAGTATAGCACATTGGAGCATACTCATCTTCGGTAGGATGCAATTCAAGTGACATTGGTACCGGTGGTGGGGGTGACATATATTTATCTTAGGGATTCACCAATGGCTCTCTATTCATGTCGATCGACTGAATGGAAGAACGTTGACTGCTGGACTATCCACCGAATTTTATTTCCTCATACAGCTCAATAAATGTGGAGTCTGGATGCAGTCGAAATGCATATACTATTAAGGCAATATCTTCATCCTCAACAATCTCCACCGGAACCCAACTTTCTTTACCCGAGGTGCATGGAGCAGTCAAGCGAGACATAGATTGACCAAGTTGTAATCTCATTTCTTGTATATTGTATTCTTCAGTTCATTAAAGCCACATCACGGCTTATACGAAATAGTTTTGTATCTCCTTCAAAAACTTGCCCACTAGGACCAAAATATTTCCTCCTATTGTAATAGACTAATGATATTAATGAATCATTGTTATCATTCATTTTGAAAAAAATTGGGTGAAAAAAAAACAATAGAATTAACTGAAGAGAGAAACAAACCCACACTGATGCATGAAATGGGAGGAGAAGTGGTGTATTTATTAAACTAAAAATGCTAGACTGCTAGGCTAGTTAAGATCTGACACACACGTAAAATGCTATGCTGTACAACGCGCTTTCCACGTGTTAGAAAAGTTGACATGTAAAATGCTATGTTGCATAGCAAGTTTGACACGTGTCAAAAAAGCTGACACGTAAAATGCTATATTGCATAGCAAGTTTGACATGTGCAAAAAAGTTGACAACTAAGACGCCATGTTGCCTAGCATTTTACGCCACGTGACAGACTGTGGCAGAAGCTGTCTGCCACGTAATCTCGCTGCACTGCACAATGGCTTACGTCGCCATCAACCTGCTGCCACGTGTGCATACCTAACTCGCCAGTTGTTGTAGCGAGTTAGTTGACGTGACATTTTGGGAAAAAAATTTCAAACCGTGGCATTCAGGTAATTTTTTGTGAACAATGTAACATTTTGGTCGTTGTCCCCAAAGAAACATCTCCAAATTGCATTTAATAATAAAAATTGACTTCTTGACAAAGCCACCAAATGTCTATTAAACAATTATAGTACAATAATTGAATTAAAAATAATAATATACTGATCAAATCTTATAGAATTAAGATGCAGTTCTAGTCTATTAATCCAAAACTTTCAGGCACACTAATATTTTGAACAATGGCAAAAGAATTTAAATATTACATTTTAAATAAAAAAATTTATAAAAACATTGTATTTTGGAACCTAGGCGCGATAGGGGGCTTTGTCACGTCCCATTTTGGGTGCTATCCAGCTTAATCTCGGCCATGATCCCGAAGACGATGGTGGTCACAATTTCGATCCCAACACCAATCTCCATCTTTATCTCGGCTTCGTCATGCTTGTTGAAGCAATTGCGAACTCTGGTCGGCCTTAAACAGTTGATGAGTTTCATTTTTGTACTTTGCGCTCATCGTATTAGGATTTGAATATGGCGGCGATTGCTGCGCTTTCATCACTATTGGGTGGGAATCAGAGTTTGTCGTCCTAATAGACAACGTCAATGTTTCTATCGTGATGACACATATGTGCAATCAAAGATTAGTAATGTTTCTTTTCGATCTAGATGCCCTCTCTCAAGTATCTATGAAAAAGATGCATTTGATGGTAGGCAGATCACTGCGCACAATAATAAATGACATAGTCAAGGCTTGTGGTGTGTGCACAGTGACAACTACGAGAGATGGTTTATAGAGTGTGTACCTTATTGATTTAACCCTTTATTTATAGATAAGTTACCTTATAGTAGTGGAATTCTAGGGCTCTTATGAATGTAGGGGTCCAGTTATTGATTCATTGTTGCCGTAGTAAGATTAGTATAATTAAAGAATATTTCCTTAATTCTCTCTTAACCGTTAGCCCTTTTTGGGTCTTCAAAATGTGGGCCTTTGTCAATTCCATAACACATTATAATAATGACCTAGAAAATTGTTAATGACTTATTTTTTGAATAATGACCGAGATATAATTAGCGACATGTGTTACAGCCCGTTGTACAACAATATTATTAAAATTTATTATGATATTAAGCGTAGTTACAATCACATCAATTCATTTAAAAAAATGCGAGTAAACTTTTTCCTTTTGATTACGCGAGCATTTAAAACAATAATAAAGTGTAATGAATAAATGTTGTGACCGTAACTGAAAATTAATTGCAGAACAATTAGAAAAAATGCCTACATATCTTATAATACTTCTCTCAAGTCACTAAGGGGTTCTCATAAACCCTCTTAGCATAAATCTCACTTTTACGAATTCTACCTATCCGAAGATGGTTCAAAATTTTAATTACTGCAGAAAATGCGTGTTTCTCGAACCTCTCATATTTTAGTATGTTATTCTAGACTTAATTATCTTTCCAACAAGCTATCACACGCTCCAAAAAGTTCTCGTTTGCTCTGGATATCACCGTTTGAAGTTGGACAAGCAAATCGGCTAGCTAACCTCAAACAGATCTCCAAACAGACCTCACTCTTTGCACGATTCCAAACAAAACACTCTAGAAATTGCTCTCAAATTTTTATACAAAAAACTAGATACCTCAATATTGAATTTGACATATCATGCATGTGACACCCTCCCCTGTATGCATCCAGAGGGAGTGTCAGCTAAAAGCGATTAGAGACGTAACATTATCGAATAAAATTCTGTAACTGTAAAAGCATTTTTATGTCACAATTAAAATTCTTGTCTGGAAAATGGATTTCAGGAAATCATATAGCTAGTTAATTTTTTAAAAGCTTTCGCTGTGCAACTCTGATTTTTCCTGAAAAATAGTCTGTCTTGCAAAAAGCATATAAAATCAAGGTTTCAAGCTCTTGACATACACTCTATATAATTTGAGAATAGACATGTGGGGCTTTATGTACATATAAATTATAGCCCATTCGGAGTTCTGTAGCTCCTGAAACAGAACTCGTAAAGTACTCGTTAAATCAGTGTATTTCTCTGAAAACCTCCTGACTTGCAAAAATCATAATAAATCGGGATTACAAGATTTGGACATAATCTTTATATAATTTGAAAATAGACAACTTGTGCTTTACATACATATAAATTATACCTCATTCGGAGGTCTATAGCTCCGAAAATAGAACTCGCAAGTTGCTCGCTAAAACGGTTCAAAAATCCGAATTTACATACAGCAGAAATTGGTTTGACAATTTAAATTCCAGAATCACATAAGTTTCCGACACAATAAAAATCAAGCTACAACTCTTTTCAGAACAGAATATACATCGTAACATGTAAAGCTTCAAAAGGCTACAGCAAGATGGAATATTCAATATACATCCAGCAGCAACAGCGAATAAACAGGAGGTTTTCCCAAACAACAGAACTTAAACAAAATATTTCCAAGAATTCATGTCATCAAATACTTCTACGTCCTCCTGCAATTTTATAAGAATTGAGCCCCAGAAGGGGTGAGAAAAATCTCAGTGGTGTGGCAGAAAATCCAGCAATGCAACAATGTTAATTTAAACACCGAATTTTCAAAATTGTCACATCATCAAATAGTTCCAGAACAGATACCAAAATATAATCAAATTGCGTAAATAACGCCAGAATCTTAATCAGAGTGCGTATATAATGCCAGAGTACTAGTCAGAGTGCGTATATAACGCCAAAGTAATGTACGTTCATAGCACTGCAGTGCACGTACTGCTAACTAACACAGTGGAGATTCCATTTTGGCTCCATCAGAGGGGAATTCCAACTGTGACCTATGCGGACTGAAGCCAAGTGTCACATACCCTGGTACCAGAGGGATGCCTATATGATGCGTGCTCAACCAAATGCTTATATTGTTATCAATTATTTCGGTTGTCAAGACTGCATGTATGTGGATGCATGAGATGCTAGGCTTTGCTTCACACACACATGACCAAATGCAAAGTTATGATGTTCATGCTTATAATCAGAATTCATAATCAGAAATCATAGTTCACATGTCTATGACACCAAACTTCTAAACGGAATATATCTCCACAAAAATCGGAGTTTCAACAAGTCATATTTCAATTCCGAGTACGAATATTTCCAAACAGAATTTCCAATAATTCATAATCCAAATCAAGTTGTCATTACCTTCAAACAGAATCAGGATAAGACACGAGAGAAACAAATCAAAAATTCAAGTATTAAACTAACAGTCACAAAGGGGTAATCCACCGAACACTTACCTCGAGTCTTTAACATTTTTAATCAAAACATTACCAATCAGCCCACACTTTTAGAGGTTAGCACACCTAAACATTAGGTACCAAAAATCAGAATTCACATTTATTGTTCCAACAAAATACATATACTTTCCATGCTTTCAATTATAGGCTTCTAACCAATTTACCATACTTCAATTACTAACTTAATCACCAACTAGATTGCTTTAATCTTTTTCTGATTTAACTTTAATTTCATACAGGCTAGCCATGGACAAACCAAAGGTTCTAATATGCAACATACACGATTTTTAGGCCATCATTTGGGGCATCCACATTCTACTACTTGGACAGTGCCAATTTTGACTTAGGCATGAGTTACTTGATCACTTAGCATGCTGCCTACAAGAGTTACAACACACACAAGGCACAGTTCAAATCTGATTTCATGCTTCTTCTATCAATAATTAGCAAATGACATAACATATTCAAGACTTTGGGGGATGATAATTAGATTTTCACATGCTGCCCAAATTAGATTCTAACATATTCAAGACTTTGTTCATCCATTAGGTGCTCACAATTTTCTTTAACAAAACACTACATTTGTTAGCTAGTAACAAAGTCCCGAGGTGGCCTACACGTACTGATTCGGTTTTAACCAGAAATCATGTGCACAAAATTAATTTCTTTTCATAGCATTTTCTATAAAGCTTACGGTTGTGGGAACAAGGTCATAAGCAGCTGTACATACAGTTTTAGCACATCCAACGTTTAACCAGTTTTCATAACTCAAGGACCGATTCTAACAATATTAAGGGATTATTTTTCCAAATTCCCAAAACATCAATTTCGACTTACAAGTACCAGTTTCAAGGTTATTCACACAGAATTAAAACATGCAGGGCCGTATAATAATCTTTCTAACTAAAAGGGTATTCCAACAATTAAATGAGGCTATTTCCAATTTCACAAAATATCAGTTTAGGCTCACATGCATCAAGTCCTATGGCTGTACAAAAATGACAGAATTAAGGGAGGGAAATGACCAACATAAATTATCCTCCTATCATGCATGGGGTGGCCGAACAATTAAGGAGAAAATGAGGGTTTGCTATATGACTTACTTTTACTTGTAGGCACTCGATGTTCCCAATCAACTAGGGAAGGAAAAAATCGAATGTTGTGCAACTTCCCTCACCTTCCCATTCTGCAAGAATACGGTCTTTGGCTTCTCCCACACTGTTGGCTGTGCGCCCAAGGGAGGAAGGGATGAAGGTCCAGCTCAATTCACCATTTGCATGCAAGATGTGACAACACTAAATCAGATCGGATCATGCACATGCAAGGGGGTTCTCATTAAGTCAAAAGGGAAAGGATGACAAGGAAGAAGGAAGGATGCAATACCTCCTTGCTTTGTGGTACTCGGCCAAACTCGGACAACGGAGAGAAGAATAGGTTCAAGTGTTTTGCTTTCCCTTAGGTGCTCACGGTTTGGGGAAATGATGAGGTAGAAGATGCAAGAGAGGTTCCATCTAGGGGTTCTTCCTTGATACGTTTGCGGTGGTGAAGAGAAAATGAGAGGCAAACATGCAAAACTTAGATTGTCTTGTGTTCTCCTATAATGCTTGCGGTTTGAGAAGAAGTAAGGGCTGAGTTTTATTCTTTTCTGTTTGTGATTGAAGAACAATTGAAGATAAGTCAGTCTATAGAACATTGGGAGGTGAATACTTGGTCAGCAAAAAGGGCTTGGCCGAACCTAGAGAAGAGAATCAAGAATCCCACTTGTGTGTAGTTGGCGCACATGCAAGTAGTTGGGGAGCCAAGTGGCACACATGCAAGTAATTGAAAACCTATGTGGCCACTAAATAATAACCATGCAGGTTTCACTTGAATAATGAAGAGATAATACTAATGTATCATGGGCTGAACTTAAGTCCTACACAAGGACACTTGGGCTATCGCCCCACAAAGGAAATGGGTCCAAAAGTGAATGCCTAAAATGCTCACTCATCTCATGTACACCCTACTACTTATTACTTTACATACCTTCTAATTATTAATAAAATTTTCATAGATTATATTAAATTAATCCTATTCTTTTAACTAGAATTTTATACTCACTTATAATTGCAGTTAGAATGATTTTCCTAACGTAAATTAGTTCCACCCTAAACGTATAATTCGAATTCATGACCTGCTTCCATGCTCCTAACATAACTTTTTCTTTGTGGCTTCATAAATTTCACGGGTTGTTACAATGCACCTCATTTGACCAATAATTGAGGCTGGAATAATTTTCCCAAAAACCAGTCCAGGCAGCCTCAAGTGTAGGGGACTTCTGTGCAGTTTGTGTTCAACGATCTCTACAGGACATCGTGCTATCCTATGGTTCTAAAATTTTGACACAAGGTAGTTGACATCTCAAGCTTTAAAATGGTGTATGGTACGTCCCTATTGGACCTTTTTGGAGGGAGATATGCTCTCCCAAAGTTCACTCAAAATCTTCCATTTTATAGAAATTTCGCCAGAGTCTCCTTTGTTTTTCCAACATATCCCACTTTTAAAAGTGTGTTATGTATACTCAAATGGTACCTAATAAACACGGGTGGCACTTGAGGGCCAGAAATGCCTTGGTGCTCTTACAACCCTTAACATTTAATATCAATTTATTCAATATACATAATCCATACTTACTTTCTCAAGTTAACTTGTTTCAACCACATTAAGTCCTTTGGATGCATTCCTTTGACATAAAACATAAATCATATCATAGAATATGACTATTGCCCTTTCATCATATAACATGCTTCAATATTACACAAGGTCTCAATATTACAATTTATAATTCTTCATTTACAACAATTACAATAATCCTTCAAATGTACATAATGAATCCTCCAAAATAAACCATAATATATAATAGCTAAACATAGACAAAATATGACATTAACAAAGATGGCAATATGAATAATCCTAGCTCACATACAATGTTCATGTCCTAAGTCTAGCCTAGGTCCAATGGCCACAAAATGCAAAATGGACTCAAGCTCTCATGCTCATCCTACGGGCCTCTTATCTGCCGCTCCAGTGCCACTGCCACTACCTGAAATAAAGTCCCTAAAACGGGTGATATATATGGATATATCTCAGTAATCCAGAGGTTCTGGAGATTACTCCACCCAATGGCTCACTCAGATGGAAAGTAATTATATACCACAACATCCAAAAATGGATAAAGCAAGGAATATAGTGAAGTAGGGAAGCATATGGAGTAAAAATACGATGAAGCAGGAATGGTCGATGCCAAAGCCATACAACATCCGGCCTATTGGCCTCGGCATATAGCCTACGGGTTCTCATCCAAGGAAGTGTTCCCAGAACATCAACCAAGGCACCCTCCATCCATATACACCCGAGACTTTCCTAGTGTGCTCCTCAACGGATAACACACCATGGCCCCAGGTCAACTGGAACTCCCTCATAGAGACCTATCCAGTGGAAGTCTGTAATGCCCGAAGGCAACAGTCTACTGGCCAGAGACACGGTACATCCTATGTACCACTATACATACAAATATGCATGATCATGTTATATTATACTACCAACATACACCTTCAACCACTACCTCCAAGAGGCATGGTGGAGCACACACGGGGACTAAACCCCAGTACCAAGGGATTACCTGATAAAATCTCCCTCACTTGATAGCTCCAATTTAATACGTCACCGAGCTTGGTACCACTAGAAATGTCTACGCATAGGACATTCCCATTTCAATTTCAATCAAACAATACATATACATGATTATTAAGGAATTCATGCATATATCCATAACAACTCACCAAAATCCCTTTGGTCAAGGACCAAAGGCAACCCAACAAGCTCAAAGCTCTGAATTCACGTCCGTGTGAGGCAACCTACAATGATCACACAAGGATCATCAATACAAGGTGCAACCAACAAGATTACAAAGCACCAAAATATCCCCTCCCCCTACAAGCCAAGCTTCGGCCATATGGCCAAAAATTACTAAACAATTTTCTTATTATTATTTCAATTCACCATTAACATCCCAAGGTTACAACAACACTCATTCAAGCCCTTAATTCCATTTAACATCAACTTAGCACCATTTTTCCTTAATTTTCCTTAAAAAGTCAAATGCACACACTCACATACTCCAATTATTTTCCTTCTAATCCGATGCTTCCACTCAATATACAACTCACTTAAACACCATTTACAACTACACAACATCAATTATACAATTTTTATATCATCAAACCCTATATGACCTCAATAGGCCGAATTGCTCATGCCCACCAACCTATGGGGTATTCAATCCAATTTCACACTTCCACACATCATACAATCCTATAATTAACTCATACAAATACTCCACAACTCAATTACACCATCATCCAACATATCAATTTCATAAAGATTGAAATTCCATCTCAAAATTTTCCTAAGTTGTCAACCAATTTCATCAATAATTTTTATGGTTTCTATCACTCCAAAACATTGTTCTAAGTCACTTTTATCTAATACACAATTCCAATTTGAGCTCTCTAACTACCTCAATTCAAGAATGCAAGCTTTAGGTCATCAAAATCAAATCCAATTCAAAACAAAAAATGGATGAGAAAGCTTACCACCAATCAACTCCTAGGCATCCCAAGAATGATTTTCAACACTTGAATGGTCCAAAACCGCCACCAACCACCCTCCTTGGCCACCAAAACCGTCACCCTTCTTGGAAGATGATCTCCTTTTTTACTCAATTTCGTGGCACACTCAAGGAAGGTAAGAAGTTCACAAGATGATTTGGAACAACTTTGATAATTTACACTTTTGGATTTGAGTGAGTCTTTAGTGAGTTTTGGTTGATTTAAGTTTTTGAAGCAAAGATTCCCCTCCAACAATGGAGGTCGCGGGTTGTGTGGGAGGGAGGAGAGAGAAAGATCAGAAATTTGTGTTGTCTAAGGTGGCCAAGTCCACTTAAGTAAGATGGGTCCCACTGCCACCTCACGCCATTCAAATTAATTCAAATCTCTCGCCTAGTCCAATAAACGTCCATAATTTCCTAAACTATTTAGAAACTCTAATTTTTAACATTAACCATTGTCCCTTAACTGTCATTGATCTGATGAATTCAGAGTTTTCCGGTCGTTCGGAGAAATCGCAGTTTTAAGCTGTTATGCGCGTTGCGGGCACGCTTTCCCAAACGCTCTAATTTCTATCAATTTTTATCAAAAAT
This sequence comes from Gastrolobium bilobum, assembly GCF_033153095.1. Taxonomy (NCBI): domain Eukaryota; kingdom Viridiplantae; phylum Streptophyta; class Magnoliopsida; order Fabales; family Fabaceae; genus Gastrolobium; species Gastrolobium bilobum. The sequence continues at coordinate 61,554 of NW_026895231.1, read as the reverse complement.
CATATTTCGTAGTCCTATGTATCATTTATAACTTATATCCATACCTAGAGCATAAAATTCATTCGACACGCTTTACAATGCAATTGTACCGCGATATTTTGACCCGGTAAAAATACTATTCACCTGGTTAGTTTTTGTATTTGAGACATCCTACTCAATTTTACTTTCCTAGGGTTACGTGTTTGGCAATTTACCATTTTACCTTTCCTTTGTATTTTGACCCAAATTTCAGAATTTTCAATAATCCTACCCTTTAATACACATTTAATATATAAATATATTTTTCAGAAATACAAGGTGTTATATTCACCCCTCCTTTTTAAAATTTTGTCCGCAAAATTGAATTCATATATGTCCGTTAACTCAGGATACAACCGGAGAATCTCATATTCCCGTTCCCAAGTAGCCTCCTCAGGTATTACCACATGAATCTTCAACATTGGAATATTTTGATATGGAGTCTTCCAGTTATACCAAATTTCAATATCATCCGATATTACCACATGTGATTCATCCGGAACATAACGTCGTAGCTGAGATACATGGAAAATGTCGTGTAGATTCGACAAATGTGGAGGTAAGGCAAGCTGATAGGCCACTAATCCCACTCTTTTCATAATTTGATATGGTCCAATGAACCTGAGACTCAGCTTCCTTACGCCCAATGCACGGCCAACACCCGTGACCGGAGATAACCGCACAAATACATGGTCACCTTCTTCAAATTCCAGCGGTCTGTGTCTATTGTCATAATAACTCTTTTGCCGATTTTGTGCCTGTTTAAGTTTTTCTCTGATCATTTCAATCTGTACTGTAGTCTCCTACACAAAATTGGACCAAATCTATCTTTGTCACCTACTTCAGTCCAACAAGTAGGAGTATGGCATCTTCGTCCATACAATGCCTCATACGGTGGCATGCCCAAATTGGAGTGAAAACTATTATTATACGAGAATTCCACCAATTACAAGTGCCTGTCCCAAGCAGTACCCTGATCCAGTGTGCAAGCTCTCAGCATATCCTCAAGTGTCTGTATGGTCCTCTCAGTCTGACCATCAGCCTGCGGGTGATACGCAGTGCTCAGCCTGAGCTGAGTGCCAAAAGCCTGCTGCAAGGCTCCCCAAAAGCGTGAAGTAAACTGTGACACCCTCCCTTATACGCGTTCAAGGGAGTTGTCTGCTAAGCGGATTAGAGTAGAAATGTTAACGAGCAAGTTCAGAAAATTTGGTTTTAAGTTTCATTAAAAATTTCGTATTCAAATCTGGTATAAAAATTTTAAAGCGTGTGAAACTTAGTAAAATACATGGCTTGTTGAAATTGTCATTTTTTTCAAAACCTGTCTGTCTTACAAAAATATTAATAAATTGAGCTTTCAGAATTTCATTGTAAAGTTTATATAATCTGAAACTAGACATGTGGGGCTTCGTGTACATATAAACTATGGCCCATTCGGAGATCTATAGCTCCTGGAACAGAACTCGCAAAGTACTAGGAAAATCAGTGCAATCTTCCAAAACTATCTGACTTGTGAAAATCATAAAAATCCGTGTTTATATGCTGTGGACATAAACTTTATATAATATAAAACTAGACACCTGGGGCTTTAAGTGAATATAAATTATACTCCAATCGAAGGTCTGTAGCCCCAGCTACGGAACTCGCAAAGTGCTCGCGAAAACAGTTTAAAAGGCAGAAATAAAAACGTACATAAAATATTTTTGCGAAATATGACCAATATCTTACAATTTACAAACCGACCATAAAAACCCAAATACCACAAATTAAGGCATGTTCGAATATTTTCTTCCAGCATCTCAAAATATTACAACATACTAGAGTGATCAGCCAACAATCAAGAGAAACAACATGTCAACATCCAAATTCCCAAAACAGCAGCAGCAAATAAACAGAACATGTCCAAGTCAAATATTTTATCGAACGCTTTTACGTTTCCCTGCAATTTATAAAAATTGAGCTTCCGAAGGGGTGAGAAAAATCCTAGTAGTGTGATAGTAAAACCAGCAAAGCAACAATATAAGACTAGGCACAAAATTCCAAAACAGTCGCATCAACATATAATTTTCCTGACAGATGCTAACTTATAATTATAGTGCATATATAACACCAAAGTACTAATCATGATGCATATATAACGCCGTAATACTAATCAAAGTGAATATATAACGCCAAATTAATGTACGTTCATAGCACTGCAGTGCACGTACTACTAACAAGCACAATGGAGATTCCATAGTGGCTCCTCAAGAGGATTCCAACTGCGACCTATGCGGACTGAAGCCAAGTGTCCCATACCCTGGTACCGGAGGGATACCTATATGATGCGTGCTCAAACGTATGCTTATTTTCATTATATACTTCGGTTTCCAGAATGAACGCATAATGTCGTATGCTATGACATGTTTGGCTTCACACACACATGAGAAATGCAGTTTTATGATGTGCCGATGCATGACTAGATCTTAATCATAATAGCATATATATTTCATGTATTTTTAATACCAAACTGCCGCATAACAAATGCTTCCCAAAATAGAATTTTCATCATATCAAGTCCATAGGAAGAATACAAATAACATATAATAGAGTACGAATCCAAGGCACATGTGAGCAACGATTCACAATTCCATACCCTAGCTAATAGTCACAATAGGTCTCACCACTAAACACTTACCTTGTGTGCCCAAATATCAACCACACAGCATGAAAATCAACCCCACACTATAGAATTATGCGCACCTAATGAAATGCACCACAAGTCAGAATTTCATACTATCTTATTTTTCATATACCATTTCCATGTCTTCCAAATTCTTGTACTTTACTCGGGTTAACATGCTTCTTGTACTAACCAATTTCTGACTTCATATTAATTTAATAACTTATTAACAGTACTAAAATCTTAAACCCCCATTACATTTAGATTCAGTTTCTTAGGATAAAAGTGCTCATGATATATATATTTTCTGTCACATAATAATTCCTACTAAACCATAGGTGCGCTAGGGGAACCTATAAGCAGGCTGTACCATTAACTTCATCAATGCAAAGCTAAGCACATTAACTTATCTTAACAGGACAGTTCAACACTTTTACAAGAGTTATTTCCCAAACTCACACTCGGTTTTCAACCTTTCGCAAGGTGCAACGAAAATCTTATTTTCACAATCTTCTACACAAGACGTAGAAGGCGATTTAGGGCCTTGTAGCATGTTGTTCTCATAGATTAATACACATGCAAGGTTGAATATTTTTTCCTATTGTATGGAACAGTCCCAAGGCTGTTGAGGAGCTCTAAGCCAAGCTCCCAAGGAGGTCAATTTCGGTTTACACATACTAATTCATGGATGTTCACACGAACAACAACAAGGAAGGGATTACAGAAAATTTTACATCTTAAAACACACATGCAACAGCCAAATAGTGAGGGAAAAAGAGAAAGCTTGTGGTTTGAATCCTACCTTTTTGCATGAACCCAAGCTCTCTCAAAACAAATGAGGAACACAGCCACCAAGGTTTCTGCTAGGGACTTCATACTCCTACTCTCCGAAGCTTCAATTTTTAGCTGCATGCAAAGGGAGTCCTCTTGTCAAACCGAAGGAGAAAGAGGGAATGAGGAAATAGAGGCAACACCTTCCCTCCTAGGACATTTGTGCTCAGCCAAACAAGGAAGAAGGGGAAGAGCAAGCCTAGGTGTTTTATTACTTTCTTAAGGGCTCACAGTTGTGGCACACATGAGGGGAAAGAAATGCCAATTCTGGGTTCTTGGTGATCTCCTATAGGGCTCACGACTTCTAAGAAAAGAAGTGAGATGTAATTTCTTCTACTTGTGTTCTTTCTCTAGGGCTTGCAGTTTTTTGGGAGGAAATAGATGATGAGAGGTAGGGTCTTGATTCTGATTTAATTGATATTTGAAGAATACTAGGTTTTGAATGTGAAAGAAAGAACCACGGTGGCTGATGGTGTTTAACAATAAATCAAAATTTTACCATGCCTTATACCCACCATACTCACAAAAGAGAGAAGAGATAAGGAGAATGAAATTTTTAACCAATGATGTTACATGCATGCTGACTACTCTCTCCCAATTGGCTGAATGCTTAATAAAGATAACTTGTGTTGTCCAAAGTAACAAGCAATCAGAATTTCTACTTACCCTATCAACCTATGCGCATAATAAGGGATTACAAGGGGAATGAGCTTTCCATGTGGAGCTTCTAAACCAATAGTGGACATCCTTGTAATTTTCTAAGATAAGGGTAAGATTAGGTAAAAGTTTAGGGCTGAACCTAAGTCCCCCTTAAGACCTTTGGGCCGTCGGCCATCACATGAATTGGGTCCAAACAATATAAGTCCAATGGCTCTCCTATCTTAGGAATTAACTCATGCATTATTATTTTATGTTACCCTCTAATTATTTACTAACTGGTTTATTCATGGAACTAAAATTAATCACATACTTATAATTGATATTCAAATTCAGAAAATATTCCTACTTATTCCTAATAGCATGCTCACAATTAAATTTCCTAACTCGAATTTATTCCACCCTGCACATATTTATATCTTACGAGTTCAAAACATGTATTACATTACTACTGGTAGTTTGTTTGCGTTCCTAATTTCGCGGGATGTTACATAAACTTTGGGTCCTGATCGCTTAAAATACTAACCGGAATCCTGTGGAGCCTTACAATTTCATTAACATATAATTTTTCTAGTCTCTCCGTAGAGAAATCCACTCGCACTGGCAGAAAGTGTGCATACTTCGTAAGTCTATCCACTATAACCCAAATTGAATCGTAACCAGCCTGAGTCCGAAGCAAACCTACAAAAAAATTCCGTAGAGATGCTCTCTCATTTCCACTCTGGTATATCCAGTGGCTGAAGTAACCCAGCAGGTTTCTGATGTTCTATTTTCACTTTCTGACAAACTAAGCACTTTGATACGTACTCAACAACATCCTTTTTCATCCCAAGCCACCAGAACTTAACTTTCAGATCTTGATACATTTTTGTAGCACTTGGTCAACCATAACCTCATCTGCTAGCTCCTTGGGCACAACTATCATGCCCTGATACATTAATAATCCTTGTTCATTCACAGAGATGCCACTTTGGCCTTTCAAATATTTGATACTGTCATTCCGTATTTATGTTTCTTTAATTTTCTCCAGCAACTCATTCTCAATTCTAATAAGCTCAATGTCACAAATCCTACCTGCAAAGAAATATGGTATTCTCAAATCACGAAACTACTCAATTACTTCATTATCCCACATCATCATATGAGACAAACTGACAGACTTCCTACTCAAGGAATCTGCCACCACATTGGCTTTACCCGGATTGTATTTCATCTCAAAAATATAATCTTTTAAGAATCCCACCCATCTCCATTGTCTCATGTTCAACTCTTTCTGATCAAACAAATATTTCAAGCTTTTGTGATCACTAAACACAGCAAACTTCACTCATATAGAAAATGCCTCCAAAATTTTAAGGCAAACACAATAGCAGCAAGCTCCAAGTCGTGCGTCAGATAATTTTTCTCGTGAGACTTCAACTGCCTAGAAGCATAAGAAACCACTCTCCTTTCTTGCATCAGAACACTCCCCAAACATTTCTTGGAAGAATCACAGTATAATTCAAACTCACATTTCGGATCGGGAAGAGTCAATACAGGAGCAGTAGTCAATTTCTCTTTAAGAGTCAGAAAACAGTGCTCATATTCCTGGGTCCATACAAAAGGAGTATCCTTTCGTGTCAATCGGGTCAATAACAATTCCTTAGCAGAAAACCCCTGTATAAACCTGCGATAATAACCAGCAAGACCCAAAAATCTCCTAATCTTAGTCACAGTCTTAGGTCGTTCCCAGTCACTTACCGCTTAAATTTTACTTGGATCCATAGCAACACTACTAGCAGAAATCACATGACCCATAAATTGTACCTCAGATAACCATAATTCGTATTTAGACGGCTTAGCATATAGCTTTTTATCTTTCAACACCTGTAACACCATCCTCAGATGATATATATGCTCCTCTTTACTCTTGGAATAAATTAGAATATCGTCAATGAATATAATAACAATCTGATCCAGATAGGGTTTAAAGATGTGACTCATATAGTCCATGAACACCGCCGGGGCATTTGTAAGCCCAAAAGGAATCACTTGGTACTCAAAGTCTCCGTATCTGGTGGTATTCGAACCGGAGATCAATATTAGAAAACACACAAGCACCCCTCAACTGATCTAACAAATCATCAATACGTGGTAATGGGTACTTGTTCTTAATCATAACTTTGTTCAATTTCTGGTAGTCAGTACACAATCTCATGCTACCATCATTCTTTTTCACAAATATTACTGGTGCTCCCCATGGAGACACACTCAGCCTGATAAAGTTATTTGCAGATAGCTCTTCAATATGCTTTCTCAACTCAGGTAGCTTTAGTGGCGACATCCGGTATGGAGCCAAAGAGATAGGCCCCACACCAGGCAACAAATCAATAGAGAACTTAATCTCTCTCTCAGGTGGAAATTCCGATATCTCATCAGGAAATACATCAACAAATTCATTAACCACCGGAATACTTGAAATTTCAACTCCTTGTCACCAACCAATCCACCCAAGAAGACATAACCCAGATCACCAGCCTTCAAGGCTTTAATAGTTTGACAGACAGACAGATAAGGAGAAGGACAACCAGCGGGCCTCTCAGGAGATAAAATCAACCTCTTTCCGCAGCAATCACTTATTGCGCAGTTTTGAGACAACCAGTCCATACCCAAAATCAGATTGTCAGAGGCTAGGGGCAAGATAATCAAATCAATAGTGTATTGTAACACCCCGTATATATTCGATTTGTTATCATATTATCGTATTAAGCCACGCTTAATTTAAAAATGTGGAATATCTTTTTCTTTTCAATTATGACGTCATTATCATTAACCAAGTTGAATTATTTAATTCATTTCATAAAACATCGCCTGTATGTAATTTGAAAAAGACAGCTAACTGAAATACCTCATAACATAGATGTGAGTATCTAAGTCACGGATCTACAATACGTAGTCCGGAAAATATCCTGATACATTATTAATTACAACTAGAAACAACTAAGTGGAATGGACAATCCCCATGCTCACCAAATAAGGCAACAAAGCTCCACAACAGTCTCAACAATAACATCATTAACCTAAAAACATAAAAGGCAACAGTCAATATCCAGCATCCAACATAAGCAGCATAACAGCATATAATCAGCTAAACTCCGGCCTCCTGCCGCTTGAGGGCTCAACCCCCGCATTACCTGAACCTGAAATAACAACCCCACAACCTTATTTCGCTCCATGATTTGTGCACTCCATGATCTGATTTTGGAGTGATTTGATGACTCAAAATCAGCATGATTTGTGCGCTCTATGATCTGATTTTGGAGTGATTTTATGACTCAAAATTCGCAGCATAGAATCCTCTTTTAGTCTCCTTTTAAAGGTGAATTCGGCTAAGGGTTGAGTGTGAAAAACCTGCCACTTCTCCTACCATTCTATGCGCTACTCTTGTGATTTTTCTTGTCGAAAATTCACTCATCTAAGCACCTTGAAACCTTGCCTCCTTCCTCTCCTATTGTGACGCGTAGCTTGCTTCCTTTTAGGTTTTCGATTGGTGGTTTTCAAGAACGATTCTTGCATCTCGACAAAGGGTAACATTCTGGTTTTTGAGTCTTACATTGATCGTCTTCGAGTTTTGAATTACAAACAAGGTAACATTCTGTCCTAAAGCATGTATCTTGAATTGGTATGTGTAATTCCGCTTAAGAAAAATTTTGTTTTTCCCTCTCACATGCCTGCAGCCTTCAAGGCCCTTTCTTTCACTAGCAGCTCCCAAAGGTTCTGACTTTGCAAAGAACGAAAATGACAACAAGGTAAGGTCTTTTCTTCACAAAGAAAGCTTCTTGAAGCTCAAAATGCCAACACCAAGGCTCCCACAACCCAAACTAAATAAGTCAGCCCACAAAACACTCCCTAACAGCACCCTCTACTCAGCAAGAGCTAGACCTCATCCTCACAATGCACTCACTCAAGTGTTTACAATGTAGAAGATGAAGAAATCAAGTAAAAAGGTGACAACTTGGTGGATTTTCAAAGGAAGGACAGCATGAACAGAGAGGAGGCTGATCATAGCTCCAAAACCCACGTAGAACTCAGATTATGGCATAGGGTTGAGTGCCAAAAGTTGTATATATAGTCACTTAGGAATTAAACACAGTATTATCGTTAATTGCTACACTTAGCATTTTAATACCAAAATTAGGATTCTGAACCTACTCAATTTTTTAAGATTTATCATATTTTTATTTTACTTTTTGCAGCACATTTCTGGTACGCGCTTTTGCATAGCCAGTATCAGTTCTGGCACCAGTTCCCATTATTTTAACTTGAAACTTGTTTTACAAGTCCTATATATTATTCTAGTGACATATACACACTTTTCATAATTTTCTGGGATACTTCATCAGTATGCATTTATACCGAGTAGCAGAACCGGTATCTGCGCTTTTCATCTGAAAAGCAACTTTCAACATTATTAATCACTTACCATAATTATCTAAGCCTCATAATAATTATTAGGGTCAATTATAGAATTATTTCCAAATTTCACATAATTAATTATTAACTTCCTTAATTAACGGTGCGGGTTCTTACGTTCACCCCACCTTTTTAAGGATTTTGTCCTCAAAATCTGAAACATACTTGTCTCGGAAGTCGGGATACTGCCGGAGAAGCTCTTCCTCTCACTCCCAAGTACACTCCTCTGGTGTTCTCCCAGTCCACTGCGCCTTGTCCATCAGAATGATCTTGCTCCTCAGCTGCTTCTCGCCTCGATCGAGAATCTTGATTGGTCCGACGAGAGTCTTTAGGTTCTCCCGAACCTCCACATCATCCGGTTGCACCACGTGTGAAGAATCTGCTACATATTTTCGAAGTTGAGACACGTGAAACACGTCGTGGATGTTGGCCAAGTTCGGAGGCAAGGCAAGCCGGTAGGCAACAGGTCCTACTCTACCAAGTATCTGATATGGCCCAATGAACCGCGGGCTTAGCTTCCTCACTCCAAGTGCCCGACCAACACCGGTGACAGGTGATAGTCTCACAAACACGTGCTCCTCCTCACTGAACTCCAGTGGACGATGCCTCACATCGTAGTAACTCTTCTGGCGATTCTGCGCTTGCTTCAGCTTTTCCCTGATCAACTAGATCTGTAGGGTAGTATCAAGGAAAAAGTCCAAGCCAAATAGCTCCTTATCTCCATCCTCAGACTAGCAGGTAAGAGTCTGACACCTCCTACCATACAGTGCCTCGTAGGGTGTCATGCCCAGGCTAGCATGGAAACTGTTGTTGTACGAAAATTTAACCAATGGCATGTACATATCCCATGCTGAACCCTGCTCCAAAGTGAAAGCCCTCAACATGTCCTCCAATGTCTGGATGGTCCGCTCAGTCTGAGGGTGATAAGTTGTACTCAGTCTCAACTGCGTACCAAAAGCCTCCTGCAGCGCCTCCCAGAACCGAGATGTGAACTTCGGGTCCCTATCACTAATGATACTCTTGAGCACCCCGTGAAGTCTCACAATCTCGCGAACATAAAGTCTGGTCAACTGCTCAGTAGTGAAGCTCACCTTCACCGGAAGAAAGTGGGCAGACTTGGTCAATCTGTCCACAATGACCCAGATAGAGTCATAACCAGCCTGAGTCTTCGGCAATCCCACCACGAAGTCCATGGAAATGCTATCCCATTTCCATTCTAGAATCTCAAGAGATTGAAGCTTACCAGACGGCTTCTGGTATTCTATCTTCACCTTATGGAAAACTAAGCACTTGGACACAAAATCATCAATGTCCTTCTTCATGCCCGGCCACCAATAGTTCCTTTTCAAGTATTGGTACATCTTTTGTAACATGCCACGTAATTAAGAAAAAATATATAATTTGATATAAGAATTATGGATATTATGTTAAAATCGAGTTATGTGCAACATTTGTTTTGATTTCGGATTATATTGTTATATGGATGGAATTAAATTAATTTGGTGCATTATTAGAATAACAATCATAGTGAGTAATTATTTTAAGCATTGAAACTCTAGTGACCACTTAGTAAACTACACGAAGGAATGTTGTTGGGATTTGAAATAGGACCAAATTATCCACAATAGGCTACGGCCCATGCACCTTAGTGGAAGGCCCAAATCAGCCAAAAACCTCTACGCTTGATCCTTGTAGAATCTTTATCCTTTGACTAACACTAGAAATCTGAATGCATAATTTTTATTGGACAAGAGGCAAGCAAAGTTTCTATCATTCTTTCCTTACTATGCGCCTAGTGTGGAGAGAAAATTATGGTCACATGTATTAGACTTAAAGTCCAAATCATCCTATGCTTGCCATCTAGTGTTTTCACTCCTTGCATGTACGACACTTGTTCCCCATCACTCCCTTGCATGACAGCCACATGCCCTTCTTCTACCATTGCATGCCCGCCACCTACTATGTATCATTTTCCTTGGATGAAAGTTTCTTTTAGCCAAACAATCCTACGCCCCTTCAACTCGTGAAAGGAAAAGATTAAAGCCTAGAAAATTCTGATTGTAAGCCCCAAAGTCTTGAACCAATTCGGCCCATGCATGTTCATTAGGTGTTAAAATAAACCCTCCATGCAATTGCATGTACGCCACATGTCTTCCCCCTCTCTTGCATGTCCGCCATCTTTCCAAGCATAGGGCACGTGGACTATCTTTTCTCCATGCTTTGGTCAAACCATTCCCTTAACCAAGGATTTATTTTCATCTCTTGAAACTGACCAACTTTCTTTTATACTTCCAGCACACAAAAATGTGTTGCTTTCCTCACCCCCCTCAAGGCCGAGGTAACCAACAAGAAAACAAATCAGAATTCTATTTCCCCTCTTTTCTTCCACTGAACCGTGAACACCACAAAGAAACAACAAAAGTTCTGAACATTCTTCCCACGTTTCCCCCTCTAAGCCGTGAGTTGTTCAAAGAGACATTCATCACCTAACTTCCAAATCCTATTTCCTCATACGCGGGCGAAGGTCAACACCAAAGAGGTTGTGTTTTAAGTGCTGCATCCTATCTTCCTTCTTGCTAGAGTTCAGCCGAACCTCAACACTTAAGAAGCTGTAAGACGGAGCTAGTGGAGAAGGATTAAACCCCTTTACAAGCAGCCCAAAGCGTTACCCTTGGAGTAAGAAAAGAAAAACCGACACTTGGAGCCTAGGAAAGTATAAAATTGCTCATTGCCAAACCGTGATTGGGAGTACAAACCAAAAAGGTATTTACAAAAATAACCTCCCATTTTACTCCCCTCTGTTTCGCTTTCAAGTGGACTTTAGGAAGTTAGATTTTGTTAATATGTCTCTTTGCTTCTGCTCCTTTTGGTCGTATTAAAACATTGCTCCCTTGACCTTGTTGGACTGGTTTGTTGAATTAAAAGGAAATATCTAGCTTTAACCATGTAACAAATAAGTAGACAGCAAGCGTAAGGAGTAATTAGCACCTTTATTAGTCATGAGGACAGTGTATGTAACTGAGAATTTTAAACTCCTAATCAATGGTCCAAACCGTGCATGCATGCTTAGGTAAAACGTAATATTCTATTGCCATTCACAAGGGAATAAAATTATTGGAAGTCAGAAAATTAATCCTTATTTTAGCTTTGTTATTTCTGCCATCTTATGTACCTTGGACCCTAGCTTAGTAGTATAACAAGTAAATTTGGTTATGATCCTAAAATAAATGGAGCTGTTTGAGGGTAATTTAAAGTATCTTGAATTTTCTTGAATCAAAATGATAAAGATAGCATGCTTAGACACCCCTTGTGTAGCGCACCATGAGTAAGTTAGCTAAGCCTTGGAATAGATAATCCTTGATGTTTTGTTTAGATTAAATCGATTCTGTCTTGGTAAAAACTTGTTATGAACTAAGCCTTATTTAAATTAAAATACAGCATGTTGTAGGCTACCATTTCACTCACCCTTTGACTTGTCAAGCTGAAATTTCGAACTAGTATCATGAGCCATGGGATGGTTAAGACCGATTCTGTTTAGTGAGCCTTGTTGTGTTTTAAACTCCCTTTTAATTTGATAGACAGCAGGCTATATAGGCCCTCTTGTGCGCAACTTATAAGTAAGGAAGTAGAAAGAATATGAATTAAAACTAAGGGTATTTTTGGTGCTCTAACCGATTCTGCCTTGTCTAGGAAATGTAAGAAATTCTTACTGTTAAACGTTGGTAAAGAATAAATTGAAATCAGAATATTTTTGGGAAGGGACTCTAATGGCCGAATGTGTGCAGAAGCATTTTAAGCAAGGAAAACTTGTCGGTAGCATCATGGGAATAGCTGGAAACGTTTTCTGATTAGATTGTACTTGTATATATATTTAGGTGCGCATATTTTGGTGAGACTTTGGATCATTTTAGCTGCTGCCTGGTAAAACAATTGTGACGTGTGAGTAAGTGTCTGGTGACTTTTCCTTTTGTGACTGCTGGCTAGTATGGGATTGTGAACGTTGCTCTCATGTGCTTGGGTTTACATGCTGTTTCATGTTCTCTGTATTCTGCCATGGACATGTTTTGCTGAATATTTTGTTTTGGAAAATCATCTGTTATTCCACTCTTTGATATTGGAAAATCCATGAGATATGTGCTATTATTTAGTCATGCATTCACATATCATACTTTATTTATTTGTTTGTTTTGGCGTGCGGAACATGACATAGCATACATGCATAAATTTCATGATAAATTCGGAACCAAAAATAATTAAAAACTAAGCATACGTTTGAGCACACATCATTTAGGCATCCCTCCGGTACCAGGGAAGGAACATTGGCTCAGTTCGCATAGGTCCAGTGGAATTCAACTTTGGAGCCATATGGAATCTCCACTGCGTCTGTTAGTAGTACGTGCACCGTAGTGCTATGAACGTACACCCTCTGGCGTTATATACGCACTATGATAATACTTAGCATCTGTTGGATTTGACTTGATGATGCGACCGTTTTGTGATTCTGTATTTAGTTAGCATTGTTGCATTATTGGTTTTGTTATCACACTACTGGGATTTTTCTCACCCCCTTGGGGCTGCTATTTTTATAAAATGGCAGGAGGACAGAAGAGCATTTGAGGACGTGATTATATGGATACTTGTTGTATTTGCTGCTGTTTGAACTTGCTGCTGTTACTGTTTATTTGGTGGATGACTGTATTAAATTGAGAAGTTTGGACTACTGTTGGACTATGATCTTATTGCTGTTTTAAGACTTTTGTAATCAGCAAATATTTTGAAAACAAATTCTAGAAACGTTTTGCGAAATTAATTTCTGAAGTTTTGAATGCTGATTTTCTAAACAGATTTGACGAGTACTTTAAAAGTTATATTTAGTGGGGCTACAGACCTTCGAATCGCTTAAAATTTATATGCACGCGAAGCCCCACGTGTCTATTTTCTGATTATGTAAACGTCACAATGGAATTTCGAAAACTGGATTTTTTACGAATTTTGCAAGACGGCAACGTTTGCCAGAAAATTAATATTTTCGATAACTTAAGAAACTTTGAAAGCATACTCTGATTTTTTGTAAGTAACCCGTTTTCAATTATAAGTTTAGATTTTTCAGTAGTTAAAATGACGTCAAAAACTCTAATTCCTCTTAGCAAACAACTCTCTTGGATGCATACAAGGGAGGGCGTTACACTAATTGGTATCAGAGCAGTTTTGATTCAAGGTGTCTGTATTTGATGAAATAATCGTTGTTGTTATGTGGCTGCTGAATTGTTGTTGCCTTGTTATGTCGATTATTTGTATATGTTTGTTGCATTGTTGTTGTTTGAATTTAGCTGTGAATGGGTTACTGGTTAAAGATTACCTTATATTGGGAAGTGTGATGATACTGGTTGTACACTGTATTAAGCATGGCTGTGCCCACTCCCTTGCTAGGTGGTGAGCCTGATCAACTCACCGTCGCGCAAGTTGTGTGTGCACACTCATGGTTATCACGGGGTATACCTGTGCCTGAGCACTATGTGTGAACTAGTGAATTGTTACTCGAATTAGTGGTTAATTATAAATTTTGTTTCCTATGGATTATAAGGAAGGTTTTATATATATATATATATATATATATATATATATATATATATATATATATATATATATATATATACTTGATGTAAATATTTTTGTGATATTTTGAGCTGTGGATAATAATAAGTTATCTTTAAATAATGATCGCGGTTACATGTTTGTTTTCTGATTTATGACTTTTCTTGTGTGTGGTGATTGTAGCGTATAGTTGATAATAGAAATTGTTATTCTTTTTCACTAATCCTGTTGGGTCTCATAACTGAGTAAGGGTAGCAGTGAGGTAATCATGACAAGTGATGTAGTTATTTAGTCATACGAAGGACTTGTTATTTGACCTGAAAACTGTATGTAGACAAACTATATAGGGATAGGTCATTTATCAAAGTAGATCCAGTTAATACCCTTAGAAAGTAGAGTTGGGACTAATTAAGGCTTAGACATGTGGGTCTGCTGTTTTTACAAATCTTCTAATGGTGAACTGGCACTAAACATAATTCTTGAGAATAAAGCTGTTAAACAAAGTGGTGATGTGTAGGGTATGGTACTTGACTCCTGTCTCTGTCTTATCCTTGTGAGTGATACTTGTCATTCTACTTCGTACGTATTGGATTGCCTTGTGTGCTTTTGATCACTTTTAGACTTGCATGTAAATTTATTGTTTTTGATTATAGTAGCGGATTTTTTGTGATGATTGTTGAACTTACCAGTTTAGATTTTTCACATCATAATGTTTGAAACTTTGTTGTTGAAAACTTGATTTCATTTTATGTTGTTATGAGTTATCCTAGAATAATCGAGTGACTCATATATATATACTTCTTTTATGAATATTGTGAGGAAAATTATAAACGGGAATGATATTGGATAAACGTGTATTATTTGGACTGCCTAAATTTATTTTAATTTTGTAGGTGGTAAGAACCTTGCATTTTTCTCTGCTTTAATTCGAGTTCTTCTTGAATTGAACATACAGAACTTACTATTTAATGACACACATCAGTTAGGTATCATGTTAGCTCATGAATTGTCTGCGTTTAACTAAACATTAAATCCATGATGTACTGTGTCATACATAATCCACGGTTATGAGAGAAAGTCTAATTGCATTTACTCCGCGATAGCTTTAGGGGATGTTGTCAGGTTGGAATCAATAAGAAGTCAGTATCCATACTCTCGTTCTTTCTCTATTTGTTTTGATTAAGATTGTTGAAACCTTGGTATGTTGCATGCTTTGTTGGATTGGTACTTTAAATTGAGAGAATAAAGTGTCTAGTGTAGGAATTATGATCAACAAAACCATGCTTCAGTTTTGATTGGTCTGTGTTGAAATAATTAATGAGGAATTTTAACAGTGTTGGCACCTCAAAATTTTGAAATTATATTTTCTCGACCACAAGATTTTATGTCCAACCTATGCAAGATATTTTAGTACCATCTCCCTATAACATAAGGAACGTTGTCATAATTATTGTTGTAGACGTCAAGTAATTTAGATGTTACGTATTTGATTTATGCAACCAGTTTGTTGTTGTTACAAAAATAAGATTGCCTATTATAGACCCAGAAAATAGATAAATTCCTTCTCGTACATGTTGAAAACTTTATAGTATCAGTTCATTTTTTATGAAGCAAAGTCCGCAAGCCCTTTAGTTGGTTTTGGTGATCTGAATTTTATATGAATATGTTTTTAAGTATTCTGTTTTAATATTGTTAAACGTTACATTTTAAACCTTTACTGCATCTTGATTTTTGTTCACTTACACCCAACACACTCAAGAAAATTTACAAAGTATGTATTACCTTGTTTATAGAACTCTCTTGATATGTCTTAACTTTTCCCACTGAAGAATGTTAGTCTTTATTTTAATTTGTTGTCATCAAGGTGTAATCTTATGCATGCAAAATACTATCTGAACTTATGGATCCAAACTAAACTTTGTATTCTAATTGATTATAGATGCTAATCAACACATGTTTCGTATAACATACTAGGTGTATTCTCTTTAACTATTTTAGCCGAGTTTTGTTAATTTTGTCCAAACCTACAACATTTAAGTGTTACATACTCTTGCATATAATATATACCTCATATATGTTCCTGATGCATAAAAGTGCAATTTCCATGCCTAGGAGTTTAAGTGGTTGTAGTAAGCATAATTTGACACATTGAGTTCTTAACCATGTAATTTTACACATGCATCATTGTCTGTATGTGTGTCTGCACACTGTGTTATATATACAAGAATTTACCTTATCCGTACACTTTCAGAATTGGAACCTTTCACTATCATGATATTTTTGAATGGTGGTACCTTACACTGGCATCGTAGTAAAAATTTGCATTTGTCTTAGGGGTACATTTTAAATTTTCAACGTAGTACATGTTGGATTTTGAAATATGAATTGTATGTACAAGTGAATCGGTATTAACTTGCTGTGTGCAATTAGGAAGAATAATATAGCCGCATTTGTTGATAACCTGAACTATTCTCTTGATTTAAACTGCTTCTGTGCTCAAACTTCTATATATGAATCAATATGAATCTTCTTTTACCTTCTGTTCATAAATATTGGAAACCATTAAGTAATTATGAATATGCCTAGAGTCAGTTACTAGTTAGAACTTCTTGCATGCTTGCATAGTTCCTTGAACACCTAACATAAAGGCTAAGTATACGAAATACAAGTTGAATTTAATGTGAACACCCTGATGTCGTTTAACTACTAGTTAACAGGCATGATATTAAATCTTTAATACAAATACGCTGCTGTAAACCTTATGCTTAAGAGTTTAATATCTGTTTTGAGTGCATCATAATGTAATGTTATCATTTTGAAATGTCCTTATCAAATAGATGTATTGCTGCTTGTAGGGATATGATTAACCGACTGTTTAAGGAACTTTGTATTTGGTGTTTTCTTGCATGAGGTCTCGTACCATAAATTTTAATATCCCTTTGAATGCAAATTTTACGACAGCTATGAACTTTGAATGCGAGTATTATGGACTTGATTTATGAAAGCTTGTTCTGTTTTGATGGGTTATGTTTGATAGCTGTCTTAGAATTGTAATAGGTGTCATTGTTTGGAAAGTTCATATCATGGTAAATGGATTCTCTGATCAGTGGAGTCAATTACATCTGAGGTACCTAGGACAGCGGAAAGCTCGAGGAAGTTTCCTCATGTGGGTGTTTGACGAACTGTGTGAGAGATACCACTTAACCTGATATGTATGAAAAATAGGATAGAAGTTTTGGGATTTTATGAAGATTCCTCTAGATTGAAACTTGGATTGTGATGTGTACTGTTTTACTTGCTTGACTTCTTGAGGGTTTATAAGTATACAATTTTGCCTATGATGTTACATGGAATGTTTTCAGTAATGTGATGCTATTAAGTGAGGTAGTACTCTTCTTTGTATATGGAACCCTACATTCTAAAGAATCTATTTATTTAGGTCATTGACTTGTTAACCACGTTGTTATATAGGAACATTTAAATTCTTGATCAGTGAGTAGTTGAATGGTGTGGCATCAAGAGTGAGTGTGATATAAGGATTTTGAGAAGTCATCTGCTTATTGTCATACTCTATTTCAAAGGTGAAATCTGTTGTTGTAACCGGATTGATGTGCAGTGACTTGTAGATGCGTAGCTGTATGTAACATAACGTAGTATACGAATGAGATAGTGTTAGACACTTGAATTAAGTAGCCTTTGGGAAGGTAGGACGAAGTTTGGGGACAAACTTCAAAATAAGGTAGGGAGAGTGTAACATCCCACGTAATTAGGAAAATATATAATTTGTTGTGAGAATTATGGATATTATGTTAAAATCGAGTTATGTGCAACATTTGTTTTGATTTCGGATTATATAGTTATTAGGATGGAATTAAATTAATTTGGTGAATTATTAGAATAACAATCATAGTGAGTAATTATTTTAAGCATTGAAACTCTAGTGACCACTTAGTAAACTACACGAAGGAATGTTGTTGGGAGTTGAAATAGGACCAAATTATCCACAATAGACTACGGCCCATGCACCTTAGTGGAAGGCCCAAATCAGCCAAAAACCTCTACGCTTGATCCTTGTAGAATCTTTATCCTTTGACTAACACTAGAAATCTGAATGCATAATTTTTATTGGATAAGAGGCAAGCAAATTTTCTATCATTCTTTCCCTACTATGCGCCTAGTGTGGAGAGAAAATTATGGTCACATGTATTAGACTTAAAGTCCAAATCAGCCTATGCATGCCATCTAGTGTTTTCACTCCTTGCATGTACGACACTTGTTCCCCATCACTCCCTTACATGAAAGCCACATGCCATTCTTTTACCATTGCATGCCTGCCACCTCCTGTATCATTTTCCTTGGATGAAAGTTTCTTTCAGCCACACAATCTTACGCCCCTTGAACTCGTGAAAGGAAGAGATTAAAGCCTAGAAAATTCTGATTGTAAACCCCAAAGTCTTGAACCAATTCGGCCCATGCATTTTCATTAGGTGTTAAAATAAACCATCCATGCAATTGCATGTACGCCACATGTCTTCCCCCTCTCTTGCATGTCTACCATCTTTCCAAGCATAGGGCACTTGGACTATCTTTTCTCCATGCTTCGGTCAAACCCTTCCCTTAACCAAAGATTTATTTTCATCTCTTGAAACTGACCAACTCTCTTTTATACTTCCAGCACACAAAAACGTGTTGCATTCCTCACCCCCCTCAAGGCCGTAGATAACCAACAAGAAAACAAATCAGAATTCTATTTCCCCTCTTTTCTTCCACTGAACCGTGAACACCATAAAGAAACAACAAAAGTTCTGAGCATTCTTCCCACTTTCCCCCCCTCTAAGCAGTGAGTTGTTCAAAGAGACATTCATCACCTAACTTCCAAATCCTATTTCCTCATACGCGGGCGAAGGTCAACACCAAGGAGGTTGTGTTTTAAGTGCTGCATCCTATCTTCCTTCTTGCTAGAGTTCAGCCGAACCTCAACACTTAAGAAGCTGTAAGACGGAGCTAGTGGAGAAGGATTAAACCCCTTTACAAGCAGCCCAAAGCGTGACCCTTGGAGTAAGAAAAGAAAAACCTCCCATTTTACTCCCCTCTGTTTCAATTTCAAGTGGACTTTAGGAAGTTAGATTTTGTTAATATGTCTCTTTGCTTCTGCTCCTTTTGGCCGTATTAAAACATTGCTCCCTTGACCTTGTTGGACTGGTTTGTTGAATTAAAAGGAAATATCTAGCTTTAACCATGTAACGAATAAGTAGACAGCAAGCGTAAGGAGTAATTAGCACGTTTATTAGTCATGAGGACAGTGTATGTAACTGAGAATTTTAAACTCCTAATCAATGGTCCAAACCGTGCATGCATGCTTAGGAAAAACGTAATATTCTATTGCCATTCACAAGGGAATAAAATTATTGGAAGTCAGAAAATTAATTCTTATTTTAGCTTTGTTATTTCTACCATCTTATGTACCTTGGACCCTAGCTTAGTAGTATAACAAGTAAATTTGGTTATGATCCTAAAATAAATAGAGCTGTTTGAGGGTAATTTAAAATATCTTGAATTTTCTTGAATCAAAATGATAAAGATAGCATGCTTAGACACCCCTTGTGTAGCGCATCATGAGTAAGTTAGCTAAGCCTTGGAGTAGATAATCCTTGATGTTTTGTTTAGATTAAATCGATTCTGTCTTGGTAAAAACTTGTTATGAACTAAGCCTTATTTAAATTAAAATACAGCATGTTGTAGGCTACCATTTCACTCACCCTTTGACTTGTCAAGCTTGTCGGTAGCATCATGGGAATAGCTGGAAACGTTTTCTGATTAGATTGCACTTGTATATATATTTAGGTGCGCATATTTTGGTGAGACTTTGGATCATTTTAGCTGCTGCCTAGTAAAATAATTGTGACGTGTGAGGTAAGTGTCTGGTGACTTTGCCTTTTGTGACTGCTGGCTAGTATGGGATTGTGAACGTTGCTCTCATGTGCTTGGGTTTACATGCTGTTTCATGTTCTCTGTATTATGCCATGGACATGTTTTGCTGAATATTCAATTTTGGAAAATCATATGTTATTCCGCTCTTTGATATTGGAAAATCCATGAGATATATGCTATTACTTAGTCATGCATTCACATATATACTTTCTTTATTTGTTTGTTTTGGCATGCGGAACATGACATAGCATACATGCATAAATTTCATGATAAATTTGGAACCAAAAATAATTAAAAATTAAGCATACGTTTGAGCACGCATCATGTAGGCATCCCTCCGGTACCAGGGACAGAACATTGGCTCAGTTTGCATAGGTCCAGTGGAATTCAACTCTGGAGCCATATGGAATCTGCACTGCGTTTATTAGTAGTACGTGCACCGTAGTGCTATGAACGTACACCCTCTGGCGTTATATACGCACTATGATAATACTTAGCATCTGTTGGATTTGACTTGATGATGCGACCATTTTGTGATTCTGTATTTAGTTAGCATTGTTGCATTATTGGTTTTGTTATCACACTACTGAGATTTTTCTCACCCCTTTGGGGCTGCTATTTTTATAAAATGGCAGGAGGACGGAAGAGCATTTGAGGACGTGATTATATGGATATTTGCTGTATTTGCTGTTGTTTGAACTTGCCGCTGTCACTGTTTATTTGGTGGATGACTGTATTAAATTGAGAAGTTTGGACTACTATTGGACTATGATTTTATTGCTGTTTTAAGACTTTTGTAATCAGTAAATATTTTGAAAACAAATTCTAGAAACATTTTGCGAAATTAATTTCTGAAGTTTTGAATGTTGATTTTTTAAACAGATTTGACGAGTACTTTACAAGTTAAATTTAGTGGGGCTACGGACCTCCGATTCGCTTATAATTTATATGCACGCGAAGCCCCACGTGTCTATTTTCTAATTATGTAAATTTTACAATGGAATTTTGAAAACTGGATTTTTTACGAATTTTGCAAGACGGCAACATCTGCCAGAAAATTAATATTTTCGGTAACTTAAGAAACTTTGAAAGCATACTCTGATTTTTTGTAAGTAACCCGTTTTCAATTATAAGTTTAGATTTTTCAGTAGTTAAAATGACGTCAAAAACTCTAATTCCGCTTAGCAAACGACTCTCTTGGATGCTTACAAGGGAGGGCGTTACATCTTTGTAGCACCAGGGTGGACAATAAACTTTCCCTTATGAGCCTCTATCATCACCTCAACCGTCAAAGGACCTCGAGGAACCACAATCCTCTTCTGAAAGGTCAACATTCCGTCCTCATTCCAAGACACACCGTCTTGGTTCTTCACATAATCTAGGCACTCTCTCTGCACTTGCGCCTCTTTGATCTTTTCCATGAGCTCGTTCTCAACTTGCACGATTTCCATTTCGAGAAGTGCACCCCAAACAAGGAAGTCACCGTCAGATCTCGAAACTGCTCAATGATGTCATAGTCACCCATGGTCAAACTGGATAGACTCACAGATTTCTGACTCAAAGCATCAGCTACCACATTGGCCTTGTCAGGAAGGTACTTCAACTCAAAGTCGTAATCCTTCAGATACTCCATCCATCTTCTCTGTCTCATGTTCAACTCTTTCTGATCAAACAAGTACTTCAAGCTTTTGTGATCACTGAACACAGCAAACTTCATGCCATAAAGATGATGCCTCTAAATCTTGAAAGCAAACACAATAGCAGCCAACTCCAAATCATGTGTCAGGTAGTTCTCCTTATGAGGCTTCAACTACCTCGAAGCATAGGCAATCACCTTGCCCAACTGCATCAACACACATCCGAGCCCCTTTCCGGAGGCGTCAGTGTAAAGCTCAACTTCCTCACCAGGATCAGGAAGGACACACACAGGTGCGGTAGTCAGTCTCTCCTTTAACTCCTGAAAACATTCCTCACACTCGTGAGTCCACACAAATGGAGTCTCCTTCCGGGTAAGGCGAGTCATTGGCAGAACCAACATAGAGAATCCTTGGATGAACCTCCGGTAGTAACCTGCCAAATCCAGAAAACTCCTCACTTCGGTTACCGTCTTGGGCCTCTCCCAATCAAGAACGGCCTCAATATTGTTCGGATCCACTGCAACCCCTTCTGCAGAAATGACATGCCCAAGAAACTTCACAGATTTTAGCCAAAACTCACATTTGGAAGGCTTAGCATAAAGCCTTTTTCTCCCTTAGCACTTGCAACACAATCTTCAAGTGCTCAGCATGCTCCTCATCCGTCTTGGAGTAAATCAATATGTCGTCAATGAAGACGATCACAAACTGGTCCAGGTACGCCTGGAAAATCCTGTTCATGTAATCCATGAACACTGCGGGTGCATTTGTGAGTCCAAAAGGAATCACCAAATACTCATAGTGACCGTATCTCGAGCGAAATGCAGTCTTCGGGACATCCTCCGGCTTCACCCGAATCTGATGGTATCCGGACCGGAGATCAATCTTCGAGTACACACAAGCGCCCTTCAGTTGATCCAACAAATCATCAATACGCGAAAGGGGATACTTGTTCTTGATTGTCACCTTGTTCAGCTACCTGTAATTGGTGCACAATCGCATAGTCCCGTCTTTCTTTTTCACAAAAATGACCGGTGCTCCCCATGGAGACACACTCGGTCGAATGAAGCCTTTCCCTGAAAGGTCCTCAATGTGTTTCTTCAGCTCCACCAACTCTGGTGGTGACATTCGATATGGAGCCAATGAAACGGGTCCCAAACCAGGCAATAAGTCAATGGAGAACTCTATCTCCCTCTGCGGCGGAAACTCAGGAATGTCCTCAGGAAACACCTCGAGGAATTCTCTCACCACAGGAATGCCGGCGATATCCTCATGTGACCCATTCACCAAACCTCCCAACATGACATAACCGAAAGCCCCTGCTCTCAAGGCTCTCCTAGCTTGCAGTAATGAAATAAAAGGAGAGGAACTGGTTGTAGCCTCACCTGAAGACATCACAACTCGCTTGGCACAACAATCCATCAATGCACAATTTCTAGACAACCAATCCATGCCCAGAATAATCTCCAAATTGTCCATCGGCAACCCTATCAGATCTACCGAGAACTCACGGCCATCCCACTGAAATGCTACATCGCGATGAACAGTGGTAGAATCACATATTTCTCCGGTGGCGGTGGTCACCCGCAACGGTGGAGAAAGCACAGATATGGGCAACTCAAGCCCCACAGCAATCGGGGTAGCAATAAAGGAATGCGTAGCCCCGAAGTCAAACAAGACATCAACAAACGATCCACCAATGGTAACAGTACCTCTAACAAGGTTCGGAGCTCTGTCCGACTGCTGCCGATCCAAAGTGTAAACTAGCCCCGTGGCAGGTGGCACAACAGGTGCCGCTGTAGGTGGAAGGGGAACCATCTGTAATGGAACTTCTCGAACTATTACAGCTCTCGCCGTCGACGACGGACAATCTCTGGAGTAGTGGCCCTCCTTGCCACACTGAAAACATATCAACTGGCCTGAAGAACACGGCCCAAAATTAGTCTTCCCACACCCCGAGCATCTGGGAGCGGGAGGTCTCGCTGCACTCCCCTCAGCAGAAGTCCTCTTAAACTGATTTGGCGCTTGCCGAGATCTGATTTCCCTTGCCTTTGCTCCCAAACTTCCTGTCCCTTCAGGAAGTGGAACTACTAGTTCCATTCGTCTCAGCAATCTTGGCCCTCTTGGCCTTACTCGAGTTGCAGAAGTCCTCGATGTCTCGACACTGCTGCACCAGTGTCCCAAAGTCTCTCGAAACAGAACCAGTGAGGTAACCAGCAACATCATCATTAATTCCCCTGTGGAACTTAGCAGCCAAGAAGATCAGAGTAGGCCTCTCCATTCGAAAGTGAGCGAACTTAACCAGCTCATTGAACTTGGCCAGGTACTCGTCAACAGACAACGAGCCTTGAATCAACCTGTCGAATTCCCCCTGCTTCCTCTCCTGAGCATCATAAGGGAAGTACCGACCCAGAAAGCAATCCTCGAATAATGACCATGTCATAACATGACCCTGCATCTCAAAAGCATGAGAGGTGTTCATCCACCACTCATGGGCATCGCCCTCCAGCATATATGTAGCAAACATCAGTTTCTGCGGATCTGTACACTACATGACCCGGAAGATCTTATCTTGCGCCTGTAGCCATCTAGCCACAGCAATAGGACCGTAAGATCCTTCAAAGGTAGGTGGCTTATGCTTGCGAAAAGCATTAAGCCGACGGTCGATCACGTCACGATCCTCAGCAGGCTCCACATAGGGTTCCATCACCCCAGTGAGTTGAGCAGTGCCCTCAACATGGCTCTGGATCTCGTCCTGCAAACTAGGTGGAGGCGGCAGCGGTGGTGGCGGTGGGAACTGACCAACAGCAGGACCAGCTCTCATCTTCTCCAACATGACCCTCATCATGGTCATGTTCGCGAAACGGTTCGCCTCAAGAGCATCCTCTGTGGCCTTCTGGTTCACCTCACGAGCGGCGTCCATCATTGCCATGTTGGCCAATCTAGCAGCCTCCTGCATTTCAGCTAATGCAGTCAAGATCGGGTCAGGTTGACCCTCAGCAGTCTCGCGAGTTCTCCTGGGTATTACCATGACTATGCACAGTTACACAAATTATGAGTTGATCAGGCCCACACAATGTGATCACATATGCATTATTATAATAAAACTCAACGGAGCAAACACACAAGACAATACACAACCAAGAATCCTAAGTTATTGCAATACATACAGGCTTTTCCCAAGAAAGTGCTCTGATACCATAAAATGTAACACCCCGTATATATCCGGTTTGTTATCATATCATCATATTAAGCCACGCTTAATTTAAAAATGCGGAATATTTTTTTCTTTTCAATTATGACGTCATTATCATTAACCAAGTTGAATTACTTAATTCATTTCATAAAACATCGGTTGTATGTAATTTGCATAAGACAGCTAACTGAAATACCTCATAACATAGATGTGAGTATCTAAGTCACGGATCTACAACACGTAGTCCGGACAATATCCTGATACATTATTATTTACAACTGGAAACAACTAAGCATAGAGTCAAGTCAAAGTGGCATGGACAATCCCCATGCTCACCAAATAAGGCAACAAAGCCCCACAGCAGTCTCAACAATAACATCATTAAGCTAATAACATAAAAGGCAACAGTCAATATCCAACATCCAACATAAGCAGCATAACAGCATATAATCAGCTAAGCTCTGGCCTCCTGCCGCTTGAGGGCTCAACCCCCGCATTACCTGAACCTGAAATATGTGCCCCAAACGTGGGGTGAGATCTCTAAAAAGAAATCTCAGTAAGACAAGGGGTCTTCAAGGATCTTCCACCCCAAGCTCACTTACATGTGCAATATAAGTTCAAAAGCATTTAAAAGTATAAGTTTCAAAACTATGCAGTGCAACAGAATCATAATATGTTTCAGACCAACAATATATCAATATTCATGCTTAACAAGCATAAGACATAAAGACAACGCATTTCCTTTACGTTTTATGTCTTTAGGCTTCTCACAAAGCCACAAGCCCTTAATCACTTAGATTCTGACTTATATTAATCATTACAGAAGTTCAACTTCATCAACATAGGGTCCACGAACCCATAATTTAGTTCACAATAAGTACAAGGAACACCGCTTGCACCTCACCCACAGCCTCACCATCTTGTATGTCCCCACACACTCAGGCTTACCGTATAGGTGGAACACCACATGCATATCATAAAGGCACTCGCATATAACAACTCAATAGCATTTATAAAAACAATACATGAAACAACATCATGCATATAAACCACCCCCCCATGGGACATGGTGGAACCAACAATGGCTATACCGAGGATAAGAAAGCTTACCTTGCAAGCTAACTATCCAATGCCAAGAGTCCACACTAGCTCAAAGCTCAAACACAACAGAATCACAATCTGTTTCAGACCAACAATATATCAATATTCATGCTTAACAAGCATAAGACACAAAGACAACGTCTTTCCTTTACGTTTTATGTCTTTAGGCTTCTCACAAAGCCACAAGACCTTAATCACTTAGATTCTGACTTATATTAATCATTACAGAAGTTCAACTTCATCAACATAGGGTCCACGAACCCATAACTCAGTTCTGTATGAACAGTACCTTCACTGTTCACGAATACCCAGAATATCCGGATATATGTCGAGGGCATATCCAGATATCTTTCTTCCAATATCCGGATATCTATATCCGGATATTCAGATCCCCATATCCGAATATCAATATACGGATATCATATCCGGATATCCATATCCGGATATTTCACGACAGAATGTAGATCTACATTTCGCGAGATATCCTTCTCAAATGTGGTTCATTTCATGCATACAGAAGCTTAAACATGCGATTTAAGGTGTGTTTAGCATTACCCAACCTTAAGTTATCAACTTTAGTTCTATATATTATTCTAGTGACATATACGTACTTTTCTTAATTTTCTGGGATACTTCATCGGTACGCATTTATACTGAGTAGCAGAACCGGTATCTGCGCTTTTCGTCCGAAAAGTGACTTCAGCATTATTAATCACTTACCATAATTATCTAAGCCTCGTAATAATTATTAGGGTCAATTACAAAATTATTTCCTAATTTCACATAATTAATTATTAACTTCCTAAATTAACGGTGCAGGTTCTTACATGTATCCCCTGCCTTCATATATAAACTCAACCTCTCTACAAATATAGGAGGAATCACTAACCTCTCTTGTAGCAGTAGTAATACGCAAAGGGGGAATCATTCGTGGTACACTTAAGTTTAACTCCTTCGTCACATATTCCGCCACGAATGAATTTGTCTCTCCCGAATCAAACAACATAGATAAATCAATATTAGAGATGAAAATTATACCTTTAACAAGATTTGGTGTCTTCTATGTCTGCTGCACGTTGGTAGTATACACATGTCTCACAGTACGAATAGATGGAAAGGCCTGAAGATTCGCAGCCTGCCCAGTATTTCTGTAACACTCTCTGGCAAAATGCCCAACCTTACCACATTTAAAGCATGAATTAGGAGCCGCAGTACAAGGACCCATGTGGTACCTCTTACACTTATCACATTGGGGAGCAGAATTTCTGTCATTGTAACCACCCCTCTGGCCACCAACTCTCTTAAATTGACCAGGAGGCTGCCTTACCTGCAACCCTCTACCTCTGTTGTTATTATGATGATAGCCACCTCTATAAATTGAACTAGAAGAACCAGTTGTCCTCTTAACCTCTTGATATTTTGCAGCATTAGATTTCGGATATCTGCCTTAAACAGTCTCGACCCTCTTGCATTGGGCCACTAAGTCAGCAAAATTTCTTAACGCAGTATTTGACATCCTTTTAGCAATCTTTTCACTCAGCCCTCTTTGAAACTTAGCAGATAAGAATTCCGGGGTAGGCAAGACACCCCCATAATTGGCAAACTTGACCAATTCATTGAACTTGGCCAAGTAAGCATCCACTGTCATAGTTCCCTGTACCAGTTTATCAAATTCCCCTTGTTTTGCCTCTCTGACGTCTCGGGAAAAATATTCTTCATGAAATAAGCTCTCAAATAGAGCCCAAGTCAGCTCCTCTCCCTGAATAACAAAAGGGCAAGATGCGTTGCACCACCACTCGTGGGCATCACCCTCTAGCATATATACTGAGTACATTAATTTCTAAGGATCCTGGAACCTCATAACCTGAAATACCTTGTCCATCCCCATCAGCCAGGTAGTAACAATCTTTGGGTCCTTTGACCCCTGAAATGCTGGTGGTTTATGTTTCATGAAAGATATGAGCCTCCGCTCATCAGCAGCACCAGCATCCAACTGCTCAGTAGCCCCAGAAGACTGAGCAAAAAATGTAGGATTAATAGTGGGCTGACTAGCCTCACCAGAATGGTGACTAGCCCCACTCCCCTCCTGCTGGGGTGTAACAGATGGCGTAGATGTAGAAGTCACCGTAGCTATATGTGGAAGAGAATCATCCCTCCTATGCTGAGCTCTCTCAGTCCTCATCTCAGTCATGAAGGCCTACAACATATCCTGATTATTCTTCATCAGGTTTTCTGACATGGTTCTATTAGCAGCCGTCTATGCCTACAGAGCATTCAGAACTGTAGTGACCCGATCAGGCGGAGGAGTATCTGCGCCTCGTGTCCCACGGCGACCACGAACCCTCCTCATGATAATTGTACATGTAACACAAAGGAATGAGTTGATCAGACACACACTAAGCAATCACATATACATTAATCATAAAGAGTTTACAGGTAGCTATGCAACACAAAATACCGTCATACATAATCAGAGTTTCCTAGTAAACTGCTCTGATACCATAAAATGTAACAGCCCATTGTACACCAGTATTGTTAACATTGATTACGATATTAAGCATAGTTACAATCACAGCAATTCATTTATAAAAATGCGAGTAAGCTTTTTCCTTTTCATTACGCGAGCATTTAAAACAATAATAAAGCGTAATGAATAAAAGTTGTGACCGTAACTGAAAAATAATTGCGGAATAATTAAAACAAATGCCTAAATATCATATAATAATTCTCTCAAGTCATTAAGGGGTTACCGTAAACCCACTTAGCATAAATCTCACTTTTACGGTTTCTACCTATCCGAACATGGTTCAGTATTTTAATTACTGCACAAAATCCACGCGTCCTAAATCTCTCATCTTTTAGTATTTTATTCTAGACTTAATTATCTTTCCAACAAGCTATCACACGCTCCAAAAAGTTCTCGTTTGCTCCAGATATCACCGTTTGAAGTTGGACAAGCAAATCAGCCAGCCAACCTCAAACAGGTCTCAAACAGCCCTCACTCTTTGCACGATTCAGACAACCCATTCCACCAATTTCTCTCAAATATTTAAACAGAAAACTAGACACCTGAAGATTCAATTTGAGATATCATGCACCTAATTTGACCAAGAATTGAGGCAGGAATAATTTTCCCAAAAACCGGTCCAGACAGCCCCAAGTGTAGGGGACTTCTGCGCAATTTGTGTTCAACGATCTCTGCAGGAAAGCGTGCTACTCCTATGGTTCTGAAATTTTGACACAAGGTAGTTGACATCTCAAGCTTTAAAATGGTGTGTGAAACGTCCCTATTGGACCTTTGTGGAGGGAGATATGCTTTCTCAAAGTTCACTCAAAATTTGCCATTTTATAGAAATTTGGCCAGAGTCTCCTTTGTTTTTCTAACATATCCCACTTTTAAAAGTGTGTTATCTATACTCAAATGGTACCTAATAAACACGGGTGGCACTCAAGGGCCAGCAATGCCTTGGTGCTCTTACAACTCTTAAAATTTAATATCAATTTATTCAATATGCATAATCCATACTTACTTTCTCAAGTTAACTTGTTTCAACCACATTAAGTCCTTTGCATGCATTCTTTTGACATAAAACATAAATCATATCCTAGAATATGCCTATTGCCCTTTCATCATATAGCATGCTTCAATATTACACAAGGTCTCAATATTACAATTTATAATTCTTCATTTACAACAATTACAATAATCCTTCAAATGTACATAATGAATCCTCCAAAATAAACCATAATATATAATAACTAAACTTAGACAAAATATGACATGAACAAAGATGGCAATATGAATAATCGTAGCTCACTACAGTGTTCATGTCCTAAGTCTAGTCTAGGCCCAATGGCCACAAATTGCAAAATGGACTCAAGCTCTCATGCTCATCCTACGAGCCTCTTACCCGCCGCTCCAGTGCCACTGCCACTACCTGAGATAAAGTCCCCAAAACAGGGTGAGATATACGGATATATCTCAGTAACCCAGAGGTTCTGGAGATTACTCCGCCCAATGGCTCACTCAGAGGTTCTAGAGATTATTCCCCTCCAACAATGGAGGCCGCGGGTTGTGTGGGAGGGAGGAGAGAGAAAGTTCAGAAATTTGTGTTGTCCAAGGGGGCCAAGTCCACTTAAGTGGGGTGGGTCCCACCGCCACCTCACGCGATTCAAATTAATTCAAATCTCCCGCCTACTCCACTAAAGGTTCATAATTTCCTAAACTATTTAGAAACTCTAATTTTTAACATTAACCATTGTCCTTTAACTGTCCTTGATCAGATGAATCCGGAGTTTTCCGGTCGTTCGGAAAAATCGCAGTTTTAAGCTGTTATGCGCGTTGTGGGCACGCTTCCCCAAACACTCTAATTTACATAAATTTTCACCAGAAATCATATTTCCTTGTCCTATGTACCATTTATAACTTATATCCAAACCTACAGCTTAAAATTCATTTGGCACGCTTTACGATGCAATTGTACCGCGATATTTTTACTCGGTAAAAATACTATTCACCAAATTTCCAGAAACTTGCCTAACCACTCAATTTTTTGTTTGGAATCCATTTCCAGGGTTAGTTTTTCTATTTGAGACCTCCTACTCAATTTTACTTTCCTAGGGTCACGTGTTTGGCAATTTACCATTTTACCTTTCCTTTGTATTTTGACCCTAATTTCAGGATTTTCAATAATCCTACCCTTTAATCCACATTTAATATATAAATATATGTTTTAGAAATACGAGGTGTTATAACATGGTTAGTGATGTAACACCTCATTCTAGAACCAGTTTGTTAACATTACTTATAACATTAAGCACAATTACAATCATAACAATTGTATTAAAATCATATAATTATGCAAAAATCCTCAATTACTCATTATGCTGGTACTTATAAGTGACTTATAACAAGCTTAGTGGCTTGGAATTTAGTTAGTGACTTAGGTTATGATTTGTGACTTGTGACATTTTTATTGACTTATAATATATGCTTAGTGATTTTATTCGTATATACTTAATAAATTTTATTATTCTTAGATACTTCTAATATGCATATATTGATTTTATTCTTATTTAGTATATTTTATTGTGTGTTGTGACTTAGGACATACTAAATAAATTTTATTATGCTTAGTTACTTCTAATATGCCTATTGATTTTGTTTAGTTAGTAAATTATATTGTGTGTAGTGATTTAGAACATACTTAATAAATTTTATTATGCTTAGTGATTTTTTCTTAAAAATAATATATATTTTTTTGATTTAATATATTTTTTAATCTTGTATTGGACATCAAAAATATTTTTAAATTTAATAAATTATAAAAATATGTTTGTAAATTTTTATAGTTTTATTTTATGTGAATTAAAGAATAGAAAATGACTCAGCCAATATTTTTACTCTCATTGACATTTTAAACTTGTGAGGCAAAAAGAGAGATTTTGTTTGAATTCTTGAAGGATATTTTTCTGTGGAAAGCTTTTGAAAAAGAGTGAGTTGAAGACAATGTTATAATGTTACATAAATCGGATCGACCCGGTCGGGTCGATCCAGAATTTGGTGAACTGGTCACGTAATCAATCTGATTTTCATATTGGATCAGCCATGTTATAGAACCGGTGCGACCTGCCTGGTTTTTGTAAAAACTCGTGACCCGATCGGATCAACCAGTGACCTAGCTTGATTTATAAAAAGAAAAAAGAAAAAATAAATCTGGTTTATTCTCATCAATTAATATCTTTCTTTTTTTCACTCTCGTACACAAATAATTTATTTATTTTTAAATATTTGAGTGATCTGTAGCTTATTAACTTACATAGATTATGTACCTACATCACTAATATTATCTTGGTTATGCAATATGCAAGGATTGATTAGATTTATAGTTAGAGATATAGTCTACATAACCTGAAACACTAGTAACACAACTATTATATATTTGATTGATCTTTTTTTTGACAATGATACAAAATTTATTATTTTTGATAGTAAAATATTTGAAATTTGTATCATTTTTTTATATGTATTTAAGTATATTTATAGTTTTTTAATATAAATTATAGATTTGCATATACTTATCGGGTCATGCGATTAAACTAGTAACCCACTAATTGAACTAATGACTCAGTACTTCGACCGGGTTAAAAATCGAGCCGGATTTAATGACATTGGTTTTTTTTTCTTTTATTAGTTTTTAATTAAGAACCTTTTATTTGTTTTTAATGAAGAAAGGAGCCTTTTCTCATCAGAGAGAAGTGTGTAAGATTTAATTGTTGAGTAAATCTATTGGCAAGTATATAGTGAGTTACTCAAGTAACTCAGTTAGTCTGGAGTACTACAACCTTATATTTGAGTAAGTAGGTCAGTCAATAATCAAATTGGAATAAATTCATGAGGAATTATTTTCACATTTAATATGAGATAAAATAATTTTTATACACACACATATTGAGTGATGAGACCCATTTATACTTTTTTTCTTTCCTCTTTTCTCTCTGCTCTCTCCTATATATGTAAGTGTAGGAAAATGAGTTTATCTCATATTAAATGAGATAAACAATTCTCTAAATTAATATATAATTTTGGAATGAGGGCAAAATGATAATTTAATTTTAAAATAGAAACAAAAGGGTTAATCATCTCATGAACCTAGAAAAAGTTAATATATATATATATATATATATATATATATATATATATATATATATATATATATATATATATATATATATATATATATATACACTTGATTATAAGTTTAGTGATGTTGTTAATGTTGGATGACAATGCGATTGACGATGATTACTTCAATATAACTTAGCGATACTAAGTCTTGCAAAAAAAATCATAACAACCTATGTTCATAAAGACAAGTAATTCCATAAAGAAAGATGAGCAACAAATCGACTGAAGTTGGCAATGCTTGCATTATTTACACACCTGAAATTGACTAAATCCTTGGTATGCGATCAAAACTTTATTCTATAGTCATGTACAAGGAAATAGAGAGGTCAAAAGAAAGTAAAAGAGAAAATAAACAAATGGGGAATTTGGGAATGCTAAAGTCAAATACTTTTAACCCATGACAACCTTACGTAGCCTAATTGATCCGCAACATGGATATGTCTTGACTTGAAGGAAAAACCGATAACCAAAACGAAAGTATTTGACATAAAAACAAAAGCATTACACATATTTTGAGTGCCAAGTAGTGAATATTTATCAAAAACCTGGTACAAACCAAGTAGGATAAGGGATAAAAGGACTTGATTTTTCAACCGAAAAATATTTGATGCTGTTATCAGTCAAGCAAATCATCCCAATTTGAAGGCCTGCCCATGGGTCTTCAGGACAATTACATTTCATAGCAAAAAAGATACTATTTCCTGTAATTAACTCTTCAGTGCTATTAAGGGCAGCCCTTGACATTACCATGCTCTTGTAACCGCTAAGAAACAACACACGGTCACCCAAGTTATCAACCTTCATCCACTTATTATTTTCATTTCTTGTATCCAACTTGAACACTTCAATGTTGAAAATCTGAGGCGGGATAACATATTCAGTGACCATGTTCAAATAGCCAACATGCCGTGTTTCATGAACTGAGTCATAGAACGTGTAAATGAGGAATAGCTCTCCAGATGCATGATCTTTGGCTAGATGAATGTGGACATTATCCTCGACAAGATTTTCGTTACCAAACATAGATGATATTGTTGGCGGCCTTGGTGGAAGCATAATTATTACTTTAGGCCTTGGGGGGCCATTACTAGAATCTTGTAGATCATAAACCAATATCAAATTCGAGGATGTGCCGGTTGCAACAAACAATTTCCTATCAATAATTTCAACATCCACAAAACGAACCCCTGTATCCTTATCCGCTTCAATTGTAGTCCACGACTTGTCAAAGAGTTTGCAGAATGTAATGTGAAAACGATCATTGAAGAGACCAACCAAAAAACTATTGGAACTATGATGTGGTATGGAGGAGGCCACCATTTTCCCCATAAACAAATTAGCTTGAAGGGGAGATTTGGTTGGAAAACTCAACAATGATGGGACCCAGATTCTAGCATTAGTCACTGGATTGAAGAAGAAGATTATTAAACTTCCCACATTAGCATATTCACTCATAATCATCCATCCTTCAACTGAGCCATGACAGATTTGCATTTTCACAAAAAGTGGTCTTTTGGGGCAAAGTACACGTCCTGTACTCAAGCTGAAGAATGTGCATGATTTTACAGACTGGAGGACAACCAGTGGCAGTTCAGGTAAAGGGTGGCAATGCTTGTTTGCAATAGCATTAGCAACTGTGGATCTCCAAGGGGAGCATATTGCACGCAATCCAAGGTAATCTACGAGGCACAAACGCCTCATAATTAGTTCCAAGACATCACTTGGGAGATTTGACCATTTGCTGTGAAGTTCTTTCAGTTTTTTTCGACTCAGTTTATTTTGTTCGCAGTTGTTCTCTCTAATAAGTATACTTTCAGCTAGTTCCATATATTTGCAATCAACGCTGTGTTTTTGTACAAGGGATGAACATGCACAGCTTTCTTGGTAATGTAATGACATCTCTGCAAAGGGAAAAATTTATGAGGCAGGGTCTAAAACTTAAAAATTACTGTTACAATCAACAAAGAAAGATGTAAAACCAAATACTTTCAAGTCCACTCACACAAAAGCTGTAGGGAAAATTAAAATCAAAATTGAAAAAAAGAAACAAAAACCTTGCAACTTGTAAATAAGATTTTAATGAAATAAATGTAAATTATAATAACATGATAAAGAAAAAATACCTCAGAGAACCGTGAAGAAAAAAAGAATGAAAGAGAACAGCCTCAACACGACAACGTTCAGATTGGAACAAGGATTCTACGACTTCGAAGTTTACTTATTCTTTTTTAATTTGAATGAAAACAACCACCTCTGTTATATATGGTGACTCTAATTGTTTCTGTTTTGTGTGAAATTAAGACAACTTTCGAATCCACCTGAATCCCATGTTATTTTACGGAAATATATTAATTTATTCTCTTAATGATTTTAGTTCCCTGTAATTTCTTTAATTAACATAAATAGTCATTAACACTGATCGGTAACGATTATTTGGCTAGATCGGTTATATAGCATTGAAGCGGGCTTGTGGGCCTAGTGAGGGTATGATTTACAAGCATCTTGTGGGCATTAAACATAATTTTTTTTCTGCATTTTGAAGTTATTTTAAGCATTTTTTAATTATATTTTTTAATTTTTGTTGTTTTAATTTTATTTTTTTATTTATTTTTTGTTAATTAATACCATATGAAAAGATATTTAAGATTTCTATATTTTATTTATTTTAATAATCATAATTATAGAACAGAATATTTTCGTTTCTACTTCAATAGTATCTCTACAAATTATAACCATTCTAGTCCAAATTTAATAACAATTTATTGGAATCTCAAGTATTTACAAATGTTATCATACTCAAATATATTTTATGGCCAGCCTATTTTTATTTTTTTCGCAAACTCTAATCTATCTACATATGGACGGTGAGAAAAGAAATTCTTTTAAAAATCAAATTTTAATGTTTAAATCGAATAATTAAATGACCATTTGTGGTGGGAGACAAGACATTGAATGTCCCACTGCCCATCACATTGGTATTCAAAAAGAAATCAGCTGATTTAATTGCTTTTTATGTTGGAATGCGTCATCTGATCTAAAATTCAAAATTCGAAATGGTTAAAAATTTTGAATTTAAATATGGATGGTGGGAAAAAAATTTCTTTTAAAAATCGAATTTTAATTTTTTAAATCGAATAATTTAATGACCATTTGTGGTGGCAGACAAGGCATTGAATGTCCCACTGCCCATCACATTGGTATTCAAAAAGAAATCAGCTGTTTTAATTGTTTTTTATGTTGGAATTGGTCATCTGATCTAAAATTCAAAATTTGAAATGGTTTAAAATTTTGAATTTAAATATGGATTGAGGGAAAATAATTTCTTTTAAAAATCGAATTTTAATTTTGTAAATCAAATAATTTAATAACCATTTGTGGTGGCGGACAAGACATTGAATGTCCTACTGCCCATCACATTGGTATTCAAAAAGAAATCAGCTGTTTTAATTGCTTTTTATGTTGGAATTGGTCATCTGATCTAAAATTCGAAATTTGAAATGGTTAAAATTTTTGAATTTAAATATGGATGGTGGGAAAAAAATTTCTTTTAAAAATCGAATTTTAATTTTTTAAATCGAATAATTTAATGACTATTTGTGGCGGCAGACAAGGCATTGAATGTCCCACTGCCCATCACATTGGTATTCAAAAAGAAATCAGCTGTGTTAATATTTTTTTTATGTTGGAATTGGTCATCTGATCTAAAATTCGAAATTTGAAATGGTTAAAATTTTTGAATTTAAATATGGATGGTGGGAAAAAAATTTCTTTTAAAAATCGAATTTTAATTTTTAAATTGAATAAGTAATTGACCGTTTGTGGTGGCAGATATAAAAGAATAATAAATAAATAAATACGATTTTGAAATTTGAAATTTTAATTGGATAATCAAGTGTTTTAATTGCTTTTTATGGTTGAATTGGTCGTCTGATCTGAAAATAAAAATTTGAAATGGTTTAAAATTTTGAATTTAAATATGGATGGTGAGAAAAGAAATTCTTTTAAAAATCAAATTTTAATGTTTAAATCGAATAATTAAATGACCATTAGTGGTGGGAGACAAGACATTGAATGTCCCACTGCCCATCACATTGGTATTCAAAAAGAAATCAGCTATTTTAATTGCTTTTTATGTTGGAATTGGTCATCTGATCTAAAATTCAAAATTTGAAATGGTTTAAAATTTTGAATTTAAATATGGATTGAGGGAAAAGAATTTCTTTTAAAAATCAAATTTTAATTTTGTAAATCGAATAATTTAATAACCATTTGTGGTGGCAGACAAGACATTGAATGTCCTACTGCCCATCACATTGGTATTCAAAAAGAAATCAACTGTTTTAATTGCTTTTTATGTTGGAATTGGTCATCTGATTTAAAATTTGAAATTTGAAATGGTTAAAAAATTTGAATTTAAATATGGATGGTGGGAAAAAAATTTCTTTTAAAAATCGAATTTTAATTTTTTAAATCGAATAATTTAATGACCATTTGTGGCGGCAGACAAGGCATTGAATGTCCCACTGCCCATCACATTGGTATTCAAAAAGAAATCAGCTGTGTTAATATTTTTTTTATGTTGGAATTGGTCATCTGATCTAAAATTCGAAATTTGAAATGGTTAAAAATTTTGAATTTAAATATGGATGGTGGGAAAAAAAATTCTTTTAAAAATCGAATTTTAATTTTTTAAATCGAATAATTTAATGACTATTTGTGGCGGCAGACAAGGCATTGAATGTCCCACTGCCCATCACATTGGTATTCAAAAAGAAATCAGCTGTGTTAATATTTTTTTATGTTGGAATTGGTCATCTGATCTAAAATTCGAAATTTGAAATGGTTAAAATTTTTGAATTTAAATATGGATGGTGGGAAAAAAAATTCTTTTAAAAATCGATTTTTAATTTTTAAATTGAATAAGTAATTGACCGTTTGTGGTGGCAGATATAAAAGAATAATAAATTAATAAATACGATTTTGAAATTTGAAAATTTAATTGGATAATCAAGTGTTTTAATTGCTTTTTATGTTGGAATTGGTCGTGTGATCTGAAATTCAAAATTTGAAATGGTTTAAAATTTTGAATTTAAATATGGATGGTGGGAAAAGAAATTCTTTTAAAAATCAAATTTTAATGTTTAAATCGAATAATTAAATGACCATTTGTGGTGGGAGACAAGACATTGAATGTCCCACTGCCCATCACATTGGTATTCAAAAAGAAATCAGCTGATTTAATTGCTTTTTATGTTGGAATGCGTCATCTGATCTAAAATTCAAAATTCGAAATGGTTAAAAATTTTGAATTTAAATATGGATGGTGGGAAAAAAATTTCTTTTAAAAATCGAATTTTAATTTTTTAAATCGAATAATTTAATGACCATTTGTGGTGGCAGACAAGGCATTGAATGTCCCACTGCCCATCACATTGGTATTCAAAAAGAAATCAGCTGTTTTAATTTCTTTTTATGTTGGAAATGGTCATCTGATCTAAAATTCGAAATTCGAAATTTGAAATGGTTTAAAATTTTGAATTTAAATATGGATTGAGGGAAAATAATTTCTTTTAAAAATCGAATTTTAATTTTGTAAATCAAATAATTTAATAACCATTTGTGGTGGCGGACAAGACATTGAATGTCCTACTGCCCATCACATTGGTATTCAAAAAGAAATCAGCTGTTTTAATTGCTTTTTATGTTGGAATTGGTCATCTGATCTAAAATTCGAAATTTGAAATGGTTAAAATTTTTGAATTTAAATATGGATGGTGGGAAAAAAATTTCTTTTAAAAATCGAATTTTAATTTTTTAAATCGAATAATTTAATGACTATTTGTGGCGGCAGACAAGGCATTGAATGTCCCACTGCCCATCACATTGGTATTCAAAAAGAAATCAGCTGTGTTAATATTTTTTTTATGTTGGAATTGGTCATCTGATCTAAAATTCGAAATTTGAAATGGTTAAAATTTTTGAATTTAAATATGGATGGTGGGAAAAAAATTTCTTTTAAAAATCGAATTTTAATTTTTAAATTGAATAAGTAATTTACCGTTTGTGGTGGCAGATATAAAAGAATAATAAATAAATAAATACGATTTTGAAATTTGAAATTTTAATTGGATAATCAAGTGTTTTAATTGCTTTTTATGGTTGAATTGGTCGTCTGATCTGAAAATCAAAATTTGAAATGGTTTAAAATTTTGAATTTAAATATGGATGGTGAGAAAAGAAATTCTTTTAAAAATCAAATTTTAATGTTTAAATCGAATAATTAAATGACCATTAGTGGTGGGAGACAAGACATTGAATGTCCCACTGCCCATCACATTGGTATTCAAAAAGAAATCAGCTATTTTAATTGCTTTTTATGTTGGAATTGGTCATCTGATCTAAAATTCAAAATTTGAAATGGTTTAAAATTTTGAATTTAAATATGGATTGAGGGAAAAGTATTTCTTTTAAAAATCAAATTTTAATTTTGTAAATCGAATAATTTAATAACCATTTGTGGTGGCAGACAAGACATTGAATGTCCTACTGCCCATCACATTGGTATTCAAAAAGAAATCAACTGTTTTAATTGCTTTTTATGTTGGAATTGGTCATCTGATTTAAAATTTGAAATTTGAAATGGTTAAAAAATTTGAATTTAAATATGGATGGTGGGAAAAAAATTTCTTTTAAAAATCGGATTTTAATTTTTTAAATCGAATAATTTAATGACCATTTGTGGTGGCAGACAAGGCATTGAATGTCCCACTGCCCAGCACATTGGTATTCAAAAAGAAATAAGTTGTGTTAATATTTTTTTATGTTGGAATTGGTCATCTGATTTAAAATTCGAAATTTGAAATGGTTAAAAATTTTGAATTTAAATATGGATGGTGGGAAAAAAAATTCTTTTAAAAATCGAATTTTAATTTTTTAAATCGAATAATTTAATGACTATTTGTGGCGGCAGACAAGGCATTGAATGTCCCACTGCCCATCACATTGGTATTCAAAAAGAAATCAGCTGTGTTAATATTTTTTTATGTTGGAATTGGTCATCTGATCTAAAATTCGAAATTTGAAATGGTTAAAATTTTTGAATTTAAATATGGATGGTGGGAAAAAAAATTCTTTTAAAAATCGATTTTTAATTTTTAAATTGAATAAGTAATTGACCGTTTGTGGTGGCAGATATAAAAGAATAATAAATTAATAAATACGATTTTGAAATTTGAAAATTTAATTGGATAATCAAGTGTTTTAATTGCTTTTTATGTTGGAATTGGTCGTGTGATCTGAAATTCAAAATTTGAAATGGTTTAAAATTTTGAATTTAAATATGGATGGTGGGAAAAGAAATTCTTTTAAAAATCAAATTTTAATGTTTAAATCGAATAATTAAATGACCATTTGTGGTGGGAGACAAGACATTGAATGTCCCACTGCCCATCACATTGGTATTCAAAAAGAAATCAGCTATTTTAATTGCTTTTTATGTTGGAATTGGTCATCTGATCTAAAATTCGAAATTTGAAATGGTTTAAAATTTTGAATTTAAATATGGATTGAGGGAAAAGAATTTCTTTTAAAAATCAAATTTTAATTTTGTAAATCGAATAATTTAATAACCATTTGTGGTGGCAGACAAGACATTGAATGTCCTACTGCCCATCACATTGGTATTCAAAAATAAATCAGCTGTTTTAATTGCTTTTTATGTTGGAATTGGTCATCTAATTTAAAATTCGAAATTTGAAATGGTTAAAAATTTTGAATTTAAATATGGATGGTGGGAAAAAAATTTCTTTTAAAAATCGGATTTTAATTTTTTAAATCGAATAATTTAATGACCATTTGTGGTGGCAGACAAGGCATTGAATGTCCCACTGCCCATCACATTGGTATTCAAAAAGAAATAAGTTGTGTTAATATTTTTTTATGTTGGAATTGGTCATCTGATTTAAAATTCGAAATTTGAAATGGTTAAAAATTTTGAATTTAAATATGGATGGTGGGAAAAAAAATTCGTT
This sequence comes from Gastrolobium bilobum, assembly GCF_033153095.1. NCBI lineage: Eukaryota > Viridiplantae > Streptophyta > Magnoliopsida > Fabales > Fabaceae > Gastrolobium > Gastrolobium bilobum. Next base: position 20,762 of record NW_026895231.1, on the reverse strand, counting down.
TAAAAATCGAATTTTAATTTTTTAAATCGAATAATTTAATAACCATTTGTGGTGGCAGACAAGGCATTGAATGTCCCATTGCCCATCACATTGGTACTCAAAAAGAAATCAGCTGTTTTAATTGCTTTTTATGTTGGAATTGGTCATCTGATCTAAAATTCGAAATTTGAAATGGTTAAAATTTTTGAATTTAAATATGGATGGTGGGAAAAAAATTTCTTTTAAAAATCAAATTTTAATTTTTAAATTGAATAAGTAATTGACCGTTTGTAGTGGCAGATATAAAAGAATAATAAATTAATAAATACGATTTTGAAATTTGAAATTTTAATTCGATAATCAAGTGTTTTAGTTGCTTTTTACGTTGGAATTGGTCGTGTGATCTGAAATTCAAAATTTGAAATGGTTTAAAATTTTGAATTTAAATATGGATGGTGGGAAAAGAAATTCTTTTAAAAATCAAATTTTATTGTTTAAATCGAATAATTAAATGACCATTTGTGGTGGGAGACAAGACATTGAATGTCCCACTGCCCATCACATTGGTATTCAAAAAGAAATCAGCTATTTTAATTGCTTTTTATGTTGGAATTGGTCATCTGATCTAAAATTCGAAATTTGAAATGGTTTAAAATTTTGAATTTAAATATGGATTGAGGGAAAAGAATTTCTTTTAAAAATCAAATTTTAATTTTGTAAATCGAATAATTTAATAACCATTTGTGGTGGCAGACAAGACATTGAATGTCCTACTGCCCATCACATTGGTATTCAAAAAGAAATCAGCTGTTTTAATTGCTTTTTATGTTGGAATTGGTCATCTGATTTAAAATTCGAAATTTGAAATGGTTTAAAATTTTGAATTTAAATATGGATGGTGGGAAAAAAATTTCTTTTAAAAATCGGATTTTAATTTTTTAAATCGGATAATTTAATGACCATTTGTAATGGCAGACAAGGCATTGAATGTCCCACTGTCCATCACATTGGTATTCAAAAAGAAATAAGTTGTGTTAATATTTTTTTATGTTGGAATTGGTCATCTGATTTAAAATTCGAAATTTGAAATGGTTAAAAATTTTGAATTTAAATATGGATGGTGGGAAAAAAAATTCGTTTAAAAATCGAATTTTAATTTTTTAAATCAAATAATTTAATGACCATTTGTGGTGGCAGACAAGGCATTGAATGTCCCATTGCCCATCACATTGGTATTCAAAAAGAAATCAGCTGTTTTAATTGCTTTTTATGTTGGAATTGGTCATCTGATTTAAAATTCGAAATTTGAAATGGTTTAAAATTTTGAATTTAAATATGGATGGTCGGAAAAGAATTTCTCTTAAAAATCCATTTTTAATTTTTAAATCGAATAATTAAATGACCATTTGTGGTGCCAGACATAAAAGAATAATTAATTAATAAATACGGTTTTGAAATTCGAAATTTTAATTGGATAGTCAGGTGTTTTAATTTCTTTTTATGTTGAAATTAGTTGTCTAATCTGAAATTCAAAATTTGAAATGGTTTGAAATTTTTAATTTAAATATGGATGGTGGGAAAAGAATATCTTTTAAAAATCGAATTTTAATCTTTAAATCGAATAATTTAATGACCATTTGTGGTGGCAGTTAAGGCATTTAATGTCCCATTGCCCATCACATTGGTATCCAAAAAGAAAACAACTTTTTTAATTGCTTTTTATGTTGGAATTGGTCATCTCATCTGAAATTCAAAATTTTAAATGGTTTATCAATTAAATTTCGAAATTATGCATTTATTTTGCACAATCTGAAATTTGAAATTTTAAAATCAATAAAAAGAAAACTCTTTTCACGGACATGCATTCACGATCTCTATTCATGGAGATCAATAGAAACAAAAACAAATTTCACAATTGTTGAAGACCTGATTGTCATTCAATTCACAATTTCGTTATGGTTATTTTTTAAATAATATATACACAATAATGATATAACAAAGACATTATCTTTGCTATATATTTGATTCAAATATCATAATAATCAAGAATCAAGAGAGCTGACAGACAAAATAAATTAGAAAATTAGGTGTTTTAATTGCTTTTTATGTTGGAATTGGTCGTCTGATCTGAAATTCAAAATTTGAAATGGTTTAAAATTTTGAATTTAAATATGGATGGTGGGAAAAGAATTTTTTTTTAAAATCGAATTTTAATTTTTAAATTGAATAATTAAATGACCGTTTGTGGTGGCAAATATAAAAGAATAATTAATTATTAAATATGATTTTGAAATTCGAAATTTTAATTGGATAATCAAGTGTTTTAATTACTTTTTATGTTGGAATTGGTCGTCTGATCTGAAATTCAAAATTTGAAATAGTTTAAAATTTTGAATTTAAATATGGATGGTGGGAAAAGAAATTCTTTTAAAAATCGAATTTTAATCTTTAAATCAAATAATTAAATGACCGGTTGTGGTGGCAGATATAAAAGAATAATTAATTAATAAATATGATTTTGAAATTCAAAAATTTAATTGGATAATCAGGTGTTTTAATTGCTTTTTATGTTGGAATTGGTTGTCTGATCTGAAATTTGAAATTTGAAATGGTTTGATTTTTTTAATTTAAATATGGATGTTGGGAAAAGAATATCTTTTAAAAAACGAATTTTAATCTTTAAATCGAATAATTTAATGACCATTAGTGGTGGCAGTCAAGGAATTTAATGTCCCACTCCCCATCACATTGGTATCCAAAAAGAAAACAACTGTTTAATTGCTTTTTATGTTGGAATTGGTCATCTCATCTGAAATTCGAAATTTTAAATGGTTTATCAATTAAATTTCGAAATTATGTATTTATTTTGCACAATCTAAAATTCAAAATTTTAAAATCAATAAAAAGAAAACTCTTTTCACGGTCATGCATTCACGATCTCTATTCATGGAGATCAATAGAAACAAAAACAAATTTCACAATTGTTGAAGACCTGATTGTCATTCAATTCACAATTTTGTTATGGTTATTTTGTAAATAATATATACACAATAATGATATAACAAAGACATTATCTTTGTTATATATTTGATTCAAATATCATAACAAATAAGAATCAAGAGAGCTGACAGACAAAATAAATTAGATAATCAGGTGTTTTAATTGCTTTTTATGTTGGTATTGGCCGTCTGATCTGAAATTCAAAATTTGAAATGGTTTAAAATTTTGAATTTAAATATGGATGGTGAGAAAAGATCTTCTTTTAAAAATCGAATTTTAATTTTTAAATTGAATAATTAAATGACCGTTTGTGGTGGCAGATATAAAAGAATAATTAATTAATAAATATGATTTTGAAATTCGAAATTTTAATTGGATAATCAAGTGTTTTAATTGCTTTTTATGTTGGAATTGGTCGTCTGATCTGAAATTCAAAATTTGAAATGGTTTAAAATTTCGAATTTAAATATGGATGGTGGGAAAAGAAATTCTTTTAAAAATCGAATTTTAATCTTTAAATCGAATAATTAAATGACCATTTGTGGTGGCAGACAAGACATTGAATGTCCCACTGCCATCACATTGGTATCCAAAAAGAAATCAGCTGATTTAATTGCTTTTTATGTTGGAATGTGTCATCTGATCTAAAATTCGAAATTTGAAATGGTTAAAAATTTTGAATTTAAATATGGATGGTGGGAAAAAAATTTCTTTTAAAAATCGAATTTTAATTTTTTAAATCGAATAATTTAATTACCATTTTTGGTGGCAGACAAGGCATTGAATGTCCCACTACCCATCACATTGATATTCAAAAAGAAATCAGCTGTTTTAATTGCTTTTTATGTTGGGATTGGTCATCTAATCTAAAATTCGAAATTTGAAATGGTTTAAAATTTTGAATTTAAATATGGATTGAGGGAAAAGAATTTCTTTTAAAAATCGAATTTTAATTTTGTAAATCGAATAATTTAATAACCATTTGTGGTGGCAGACAAGACATTGAATGTCCCACTGCCCATCACATTGGTATCCAAAAAGAAATCAGCTGATTTAATTGCTTTTTATGTTGGAATGCGTCATCTGATCTAAAATTCGAAATTTGAAATGGTTAAAAAATTTGAATTTAAATATGGATGGTGGGAAAAAAATTTCTTTTAAAAATCGAATTTTCATTTTTTAAATCGAATAATTTAATGACCATTTGTGGTGGCAGACAAGGCATTGAATGTCCCACTGCCCATCACATTGGTATTCAAAAAGAAATCAGCTGTTTTAATTGCTTTTTATGTTGGAATTGGTCATCTGATCTAAAATTCAAAATTTGAAATGGTTAAAAATTTTGAATTTAAATATGGACGGTGGGCAAAAAATTTCTTTTAAAAATCGAATTTTAATTTTTTAAATCGAATAATTTAATGACCATTTGTGGTGGCAGACAAGGCATTGAATGTCCCACTGCCCATAACATTGGTATTCAAGAAGAAATCAGCTGTGTTAATTGCTTTTTAGGTTGGAATTGGTCATCTGTTCTAAAACTCGAAATTTGAAATGGTTAAAAATTTCTTTTAAAAATCAAATTTTATTTTTTTAAATCGAATAATTTAATGACCATTCGTGGTGGCAGACAAGGCATTGAATGTCCCATTGCCCATCACATTGGTATTCAAAAAGAAATCAGCTTGTTATAAAAAAAAAAAAAAATCAGCTGTTTTAATTGCTTTTTATGGTTGAATTAGTCATCTGATCTAAAATTCGAAATTTGAAATGGTTTAAAATTTTGAATTTAAATATGGATGGTCGGAAAAGAATTTCTTTAAAAAATCCATTTTTAATTTTTAAATCGAATAATTAAATGACTATTTATGGTGGCAAACATAAAAGAATAATTAATTAATAAATATGGTTTTGAAATTCGAAATTTTAATTGGATAGTTAGGTGTTTTAATTGCTTTTTATGTTGGAATTGGTTGTCTGATCTGAAATTCGAAATTTGAAATGGTTTGAAATTTTTAATTTAAATATGGATGGTGGTAAAAGAATATCTTTTAAAAATCGAATTTTAATCTTTAAATCGAATAATTTAATGACCATTTGTGGTGGCAGTTAAGGCATTTAATGTCCCACTGCCCATCACATTGGTATCGAAGAAGAAAACAACTGTTTTAATTGTTTTTTATGTTGGAATTGGTCATCTCATCTGAAATTCAAAATTTTAAATGGTTTATCAATTAAATTTCGAAATTATGCATTTATTTTGCACAATCTGAAATTTGAAATTTTAAAATCAAAGAAAAGAAAACTCTTTTCACGGACATGCATTCACGATCTCTATTCATGGAGATTAATAGAAACAAAAACAAATTTCACAATTGTTGAAAACCTTATTGTCATTCAATTCACAATTTCGTTATGGTTATTTTTTAAATAATATATACACAATAATGATATAACAAAGACATTATCTTTGTTATATATTTGATTCAAATATCATACCAATCAAGAATCAAGAGAGCTGACAGACAAAATAAATTAGAAAATTAGGTGTTTTAATTGCTTTTTATGTTGGAATTGGCCGTCTGATCTGAAATTCAAAATTCAAAATGGTTTAAAATATGGATGGTGGGAAAAGAATTTCTTTTAATATTCGAATTTTAATTTTTAAATTGAATAATTAAATGACCGTTTGTGTTGGCAGATATAAAAGAATAATTAATTAATAAATATGATTTTGAAATTCGAAATTTTAATTGGATAATCAAGTGTTTTAATTGCTTTTTATGTTGGAATTGGTCGTCTGGTCTGAAATTCAAAATTTGAAATGGTTTAAAATTTTGAATTTAAATATTGAAGGTGGGAAAAAAAATTCTTTTAAAAATCTTATTTTAATCTTTAAATCAAATAATTAAATGACCATTTGTGGTGGCAGACAAGACATTGAATGTGTTAATTTCTTTTTATGTTGGAATTGGTCATCTGATCTAAAATTCGAAATTTGAAATGGTTTAAAATTTTGAATTTAAATATGGATGGTGGGAAAAGAATTTCTTTTAAAAATCAAATTTTAATTTTTTAAATCGAATAATTTAATGACCATTTGTGGTGGCAGACAACGCATTGAATGTCCCACTGCCTATCACATTAGTATTCTAAAAGAAATCAGTTGTATTAATTGCTTTTTATGTTGGAATTGGTCATCTAATCTAAAATTCGAAATTTGAAATGGTTTAAAATTTTGAATTTAAATATGGATGGTGAGAAAAAAATTTCTTTTAAAAATCTAATTTTAATTTGTAAATCGAATAATTAAATGACCATTTGTGGTGGCAGACATAAAACAATAATTAATTAATAAATATGTTTTTGAAATTTGAAATTTTAATTGGATAATCAGGTGTTTTAATTGCTTTTTATGTTGGAATTGGTATTCTGATCTGAAATTCAAAACTTGAAATGGTTTGAAATTAAAACAAATTTTGGGGACCACGTGGTTATTAATTTTGGGGACTACGTGGCTTGAAATGGTTATTAATTTCAAAACCACACGGAGGGAAATAAACTAAAACATTCCATTATGAAATCATAATCAAATATTTATGTGAACTCACCCTTGAAACCCTTTATTCTAGCAAGCTGAACTATCATCACGTTTGGAGGAGATTGATTACTCCCCAAAATCCAAAATTTGTTGTACCTGGTCCACGTAGTCCTCAAGTAAACGATAATCATTGGTGGGAATATCATTTGTTTTATCCAGAATGTAGGAATCTTACTTTTTTTTTTGGATAAGGAATCTTACTTATGCAGAGTATCCAACTCAATTTGTATATAAAGAAAGTACGCATAAATGACATCCCAGAAAACAAGGATTTTCAATTGGAAGAATAAATCATTTTTCTGCCAGTAATGGAGAAGATTCCTATCTCCGAACTTTACTTAATTTTCAAAAGGGTTGTACAAGTTATGAAGATTTGAGAACGGTCAATGGGGTGCTTTTTCCTACATATAAGGATGCCTGCTATTCTTTGGGGCTTTTGGATGATGATAATGAGTACATTGATGCAATTAAGGAGGCAAGTTCTTGGGGGTCAGCAACTTATCTGAGAAATCTGTTTGCCTTATTGTTATTTGGTAACTCAATGAACAAGCCTGAAAATGTTTTCCAAAAATGCTGGGAATTACTATCTGACGATGTTCTTTATCGGCATAGGCAAAGAATTGGACGTGAAGGTAATTGTCCGGAACAAATTTTGTGCATTCATTTATGTGTATTGTGCACTATAATTAATATTCTTGCCGTTCTGTATCGTTCATTCATTTATGCAAACAGTTTGCTTATGTTTAATTCACTTGACCTTCGAAAAAATGTGAGCATTTTTTGTTCCTTCATAATAAAATTACATCTATACATTATACATCGTCCTATTCTTAATATTTGGTTAAAAATTTTCGTTATGTTTCACTCCCTCTGCTTTGTTCATAATTTCGCTTTATTTTGCTTTCCTCACCAACTTTGTATTTGTTAATCCTTTTTTTTGTAGTTTTCAATTTTTTTCAGATGCCTTGCTTACAGAGGATTCTATAAAAAACATAACCCTGGCAGAAATCGATAAGGTGTTGTAAAGCAACAGTAAATGCCTCTCTGATTACCCATCCATGCCAAGCATCATGGGTGAATCTTTTTTCCTGTACGGCTTTGGTGGGACTGGAAAAACATTTATTTGGAACACCCTGTCAGCATTTGTTCGATCTCGAGCTGAAATAGTGCTTAATGTTGCTTCTAGCGGAATTGCTTCACTTCTTCTTCCTGGAGGACGTACGGCACATTCTAGATTTCGTATTCCTATACAGATCACTGAAGATTCAACATGTAATATAAAACAAAATTCTACTTTGGCAGAGTTGTTTTCAAAAACAAAGTTAATAATTTGGGATGAAGCACCGATGGTACGCAAATTTTGCTTTGAGGCTCTTGATAGAACACTTAGAGATGTTCTTAGCTGTGTTGATATGCCCTTTTGTGGAAAAGTTGTCGTTCTAGGAGGTGACTTTCGGCAAATATTACTTGTCATTCCAAATGGCAGTGGACAAGATATAGTTCATGCAACCATCAATTCTTCCTATCTATGGTCCCATTGTCATCTGTTATCTTTGACAAAGAACATGCGTCTCAATTCTAGAAGTAGCACTAATAATTTGTTGGAAATAAAAGAATTTTCTGAGTGGCTGCTTAAAATAGGAGATGGTGATCTTGGGGATGATGTTGATGGAGAATCTATTATAACAATTCCAGATGAATTGTTGATCAAAGGTTCAGAAGACCCACTTTCAGAAATTGTTGATTTTGTTTACCCGAATCTGATGGATAATATATTAGATCCTACTTTCTTTAAAGAACGTGCTTTTCTGACTCCTAATTTGTCTGATGTTTCCATGTTAAACGAGCACCTAATGGCTGTGATTCCGGGTGAAGAAAGGACATTATTGAGTTCAGATAAGGTTTTGAAACAAGACGGTAATTTATCTCTTGAGGATGACGAAATCTCCCCTACTATCTTAAATACATTCTCGTGTTCGGGGATTCCTGATCATAAATTACTCTAAAAGAAGGCCCAATTGGAGAGCAATTGAAAGGAGGTTTTCCTAAAACCTAATAAAAGGATCAGAAACACAAGGAGAAAGAACTTTTTGACAAGACGAAGAAGAAAAACAACAAAGAGAGGAGGAATTCTTGGGAGCTTCTTGGAGTTTCAGAGAATCGAACGATCAAGACAGAAGATCTTCATCATCTTTCTCTTCTTAGGTTTTGAATTTTTATTTCTTTTATGTTTATTTTGTCAGACATGAATATGTCTGGCTAGTTTTTCATTATTGTGGTAAGGGTCACAACCCTTCATGTGAATCCCTTGTAGTTTGGTTAATTTTTATATTTAATTATTCAAATCGCATTTATTTTATCTTGTTCTTCATATCATAATTCTTTTAGAACTGATCACTCTATTAGGATTGCGAGGGTTAGGGTTTTCAATAGGGATATTGAGATTCTAGTTCCTGACCAAAGGTGAAATTACAGTTCATGTATGCGCTAGGGATAGGCTACCTGAATTGCAAACGAGAAAGATCCACTGATTTAAAGGCTTAACTTGAAAAGGAATTTCTAAGGGATTAGGATTCTAATAAAGTTAATAAGATTAAAGTCAATAAGGAATTAGGGCTTAACCAATCAAATAAGAGATAGTGAATCGTTTGATCGATTGCGTAATTGAATGTAAACGTTAATCCAAGTTATAAGGTGGGGATCATAAAGCTATTGATGTATCTTTACCGCAATATTTTTTCAAATATTTTCTCAACCTTTACTCTTTTATTCTTGAGTTTCTAAACGAACCTCAGAATTATTTACATTTTCTTGAATTGTTCTCATTATTCCAAAAACCATAATTGTCCTTAAACCATTTTTATCAATCCAACAATAGAGGAATAGTTATAATAAATTTGGTGCCTCAATCCTCGTGGAGACGATACTCTACTTACCCTTTTATTACTTGGAACGATCGGTACACTTGTCGATTGCGAAACAACTTTATATTTTGTTAATATACAAATCTTTATTCTTTAATATTCATACTGTTGTTCATATTGTTTATGTTTTATGGTTTACGAGTGAGGAATCTGAAATTGATTCTTATTTTCACACTGGCATACCTGCGTTTTTCATTGATCCAAAACCAGAACATAATTTTCACTGAATAAGAAGGGATATAAGGGAAAATAATTTTGAACCAAAAATGGCTAATCATAATAATCACAACAATGAAGAGATTCCTCCTGAATAGAACTTTAGAGCATTGGCTGCTACTTCGAGGAACAGACCAAAAAGAGGAGTGATTCTCCCTCCTGTTGAAGTTCCTAATTTTGAGCTAAAACCTGTCATGTTCAATATGATTTGGGAAGCTAAAATTTTCAATGGACTTCCTGCAGAAGATCCATATACTCACCTTAACAATTTCCAAGATATTTGTGACAATTTTAGAACAGAGGGAATGTCAGAAAAAAGTATGAGAATGAGGTTGTTCCCTCACTCTCTGGGATCGAAAAGCCAAAGCTTGGATAAAATCCTTTTCCCCTGGATCTATACACTCGTGGGAAGAACTCTCTGATAAGTTTATAGAGAGGTTCTTCCCTATGTCCCGTCAAGCTGATGCAAGAGCTGAAATCTCTAGCTTCAGAATGTTTTATGGAGAAAATCTATTTGAAGCGTGGGAGAGATATAAGGACATTATCAGAAAATATCCTAACCCATGGGGTAGAAAAATGGGGAGTCTTACAGACTTTCTATAAGGGTATAGACCATACTTCTCAATCTCACTTGAAATTTGCTGCAGAAGGATATTTCTTTTCAGGAACTCTTGAATCCAGATATGAAATAATAGAAATAACTGCAGAACGTTGCCTTCTGTGGCCTCTAGAAAGGATGAATCCAGTCAGGAAACAGGCATGCTAGAGTTGGATAAACAAACTGCCATGGAAGCTCAACTAGCTGCCATGATGAATGAAGTGAAGAGTTTAAAAGCTGACAGAAATCAGCCGAAAGTCAATGTTTTACAACTCACAGCCCCAGAAAGTGAACCATGTTCAGCGTGTGGTGACAAACATGACTCAATAGACTGTCTTTCAACAGCTTTGGTGTGTTTTGCAAAAAAAAATTGGGAGCAGGAACTTCAATCAAGCCAGAGATAACCAGTATGCAGGTCGCAATAGCAACCCAAATTTTGGAGGCACTATACAGGAAGAACAAAACCATAATCCTCAGTGGAAACCACCCATCAATCCTAGACCATACAACTGAAAGTAGCCCTTTATAGGCCATGAACATAAAAAAGGAAAATTAATTTTTTTTGTGCGGAAGAAACAACCTTTGCCCACCCTCAATCATGTTTAACCCATGAATTATGCAATAGACATGTTAAGGGTTTAAAGTTGATACCTTTATTCGGATAATTATTCATGACCAGATGCGTTCTTGATCAATTCTTCAAACTTGAAGAACATAAGTCCTTCGATGGAAATCAACATCACCTTGTTGTCTTGTAAGAGAAGAACACTTATTCGAATACCCAATATCCTTCAATTGAGATTTCTAGACTCAAGAGAATAATAAAGATTGGTTGGTGCCTTTGGCTATTCTAAGAGAAAGATAGCAGAAAATTAGAGAAGAAGAGATACAAAATTAAGGAAGAAGAGGGGCTATATATAGATATGGCGCCTCATTAACCTAAGACTAAGTCAAATCAACGCCCTTATCAAATTCCAATCTTATTGGTTAATTTCCTTAATTTTATCCAATCAATCCAATTGATTGGTTTTCCCAATTTCAGCCAATTAATTTAATTAATTAGTTTTCTTAATTTTATCCAATCAATCCAATTAATTGGTTTTCCAAATTTCAACCAATTAATTTAATTAATTGGTTTGCTTAATATTGGTTAATAAATCTAATTGATTTGTTTCCTAATTTCAGCCAATTAATTTAATTAATTGATTTCCTTAATTTTGGTCAATCAATCCAATTGATTTGTTTCCCCAATTTCAGCAAATTAATTTAATTAATTGGTTTCCTTAGTTTTGGTTAATCAATCCAATTGATTTGTTTCCAATCTTCAATAAATATAAATATAATTTAATGAGTATATTTAAATTCAAAATTCAAAATTAGAATTTAAATTAATTTTATTTAAAATTTAAATTTCCAACTAGAAATTTGAAACTAAAATAAAAATAAAAATTAATTTTATTAATTTAACATTTAAATTAATTAGGTTACATCATGGATCAAGTCTAACTTGACTCATGATGCCACCTACACTCTCTTGGCCTAATATTTGGGTTTTTCCAACTTAGGCCCATTATGCCTTATTGGGCCCAAACCACATATACTAGAATTCAAGACAACTTAAGATGTTTGTGTGCGACCCATTAGGCCCAATCCATCTAATGACAACACAGAGCACTAGCAATGCTTTGTTGTCCCAAAGCTAATTGAGTTCATCGAATGATAAACCTGTTATACCTATTTGGTTACCGTGTAAATTGTCATTTCGTCTCGGTTATCCATCCCATTTACCTAGGTCAAGGAAAATGTTTCAACCCTTGTGGTCTAGGGTTATCTTTTGACGAAACAGGAAATCTTCATTTACAGACTCTAAAAAGCGGGCCATCTCATGACTCCTTTACTATACATAGATTCCCGAGTCCTGTAAATGTCATCTCGTTTTCACCGGTCTGCAGATAACCTAATATCTCACAAAGATTGACGAATTCCTTCAGCTTGTCACACTAGGCCTGAGTCTAGAAAGCATGCCCAAGAGTATACCTACGAGTCTCCATGTTTCAGGCAGACAAGGTATACAATCAAAGCAACCCCTACAGAGCGCAGGTCTATATGACAACGTCAGGTCTAAGGAAAGACACACCCAAATAATAAAAGACATCACCTATTGATATTATTTGTGAGATTTCCTTATAGTGTCTCTTTGTGGGTCGGTTCAGTGCGAGCTATGCTCCAATAGGTCCACCGACGAGTCAGCTAAGACATCTCCACGTTTGCAGCTCACGAGGACTCTACCTTGCATCCCAATTATCGGTATGTCTAGACTAGGAAAATATTTCTGACAATGGACGTGTGGTGTCTTTGAGCCCTCATGATTGTGATCCCTATCACAGATCTTCAATGTGACACCAGTTTCATTCCAATTTCCAAGATATCAAATGCAAAAAGGAAACAAAGATGAAATCAACCACAAATCTGATATGGATTCATTGGAGATTTAATGAAGAATACAATTCCAAAAAGCTATAAATAAATTCGCTTGAGGTCAAGACTTAAACACAAATTCAGAAACCAATTGACAATTACAAAGAGCTTGAAGGAGGAATCCTGTTGCGGAGCACTGGAACACTGAGGAACTAAGTCAACATCACACCAATGGAGGCTTTGGGTTCTCTTTTCTTTATTATTTCTTTTCAATTCAGTATGCTAGAGTAGTCTTTTATGTAGTTAAGGGTAGATGGAACCCAATTGAATCTTTATGTTTATGAATTAAATTGTCTCTGAATCCTGTTCTTTTTATAATTGAATAAATTATCTGTTTTTAATGCTTTCTATGAGTTTGTTCCTTATAGAATGATTTTGGGGAATTGTATGACAATAGGGATGTTGGTGCATGAACCTTGACTTGATAATTTATCATAATCCTTGTGATCTAGGAATAGGAATATGAATAGACATAGGGTAATTATGCAATCTTGTCATTCTTGATCTTAATGCATGTTTTCTTGGGGAATAATCGGGGAACTAGAGTTCTTTCAAGATTACATAGATTTATGGTAACAAGGAATTGAGTCGTAATTAACTTAGATAGAATTGATTGGCAATATATTAAGAAACAGATTCTTGGTCATTTAATTCATAACATATTGAGGATATTGGGGGAAGTCGAAACCTTAACTACGCTTGTTTTAAATCTTAATCAAACATCATCTTCATTCATCCTTTTAATTCTGCATTTTCATATTGCATGTCTTTACTTGTTTTTAATTTTAAGTTCTTTGAATCACAACTCTCTTCATCTAAATTCTCTCAAACCAAACCTTTGATTGTCCAACTAAAACACAATTAGCGAACTAGTGCTTGAAATTCTGATCCTCGTGGGAACGATCTCGTACTCCGGTACACTTTATTACTTTCACGATCGGTGCACTTGCCGAGTCGCTATCAAGTTTTTGGCGCCGTTGCCGGGGATCGAATTCTTCAACATTAGAAGTAACTAATTAAATTTTAGATTGGACGTTTATTTTTTCTGCACTTTAAGCATACTATAAAACATTTTCTGCATCCAAAAATTCTGCATATTTAAATTTTCTGCATTCTTTTCTTTAATTTTTTTTTTCTGTTTTGCGTTTCTATTTTTCTGCACATCTTTTCAATCTTAAGTTTATGCGAGGTACTCTTAACCCGCGAATCTTGCAGTTTGACCCTGAGATAGAAAAGACAGAGAGGAAACTTAGGAAAGACGCAAAAGCAAAGAAAGCGAAAGAAACAAAAACAACATCAACTTCTACGGAAACAAAGGAAAAACCAAAAGAGGAACCTAAGGAAGAACCGATGGTAGAAAACAACAATCAAATTGTTCGAAGGACATTGGGGGATTACATGACCCCAGCTCGTGCTCCACAGACAACGAGCATTGTTAGACCCAACATTGAGGCTAACAACTTTGAACTAAAGCCGGCATTATTGCAACTGATTCAAAAAGAACAGTTCGCTGGAGGAAGCACAGAGAACCCCTGTTGTCATCTGGATGACTTTTTGCTTTACTGTGATACATTAAAAGTAAATGGAGTTTCTCGTGATGCTATATTACTTAGGCTATTCCCATGCTCACTGAAAGATGAAGCAAGAGATTGGTTGCAGTCTCAACCTGAAGGAAGCATAACCAGTTGGGATGACTTAGCCGCTAAATTCTTGGCCAGATTTTTCTCAGCTTCAAATATGGCTAGGCTCAAGGTGGAGATCACAGCTTTTGAAACAAAAAGAAAGTGAATCTTTGTACGAGGCTTGGACAAGATTCAAAGGATTACAAAGGAAGTGTCCTCAACACGGAATTGAAGCATGTGAGAAGGCAAGAATCTTTTTCCAAGGGATGACAGCCAACACAAGAACATTGGTAAATGTCGCTTCAGGAGGCTCCCTGAAAACAAAAACTCCAGAAAAACGCTAGAATTGATGGAATCCTTAGCTTCTCAAGAGTTTGACAATGCCCCAGCCCCAGTTGCACCCAGAAGATCAGGAATTATGAAGCTTGAAGGCTATGATGCACTCTTAGCCCACAATGAACAAATGCACAAGGAACAACAAGAACAATTAGATGCCCTTAATAAGAAATTTAATCTTTCTCAAGTTTCTTCTGTTTCTAATTCTAACATTAAATATGATATTTGTCAGGAGGCTCATGCAACTGAGGATTGTGAATACATCAGAAACACGGAAAAGCCACCAGCGTGAAAGTTCAAATTGACCTTGAAGGCCGTAGCAAGTGAGAGGGAAAAACAAAATTTTTCCGCAAGCGGAATACACATGCATGTCAAGATACATACTTTAAGACGTATGTCATACCTTGTTCGTGAAAACTCAAGATGATCAAGGTAGGTCTGAAGGGTTCAGACCCTCTAACGTTGATCCACACCACACGAGTCTAGATACAGGAACTCCTTCCAGTAAAGCCGCTGATTGATCACCACAATAAGGCTTGCTATTCGCTCGATGTGTGTGATGAAAGGAGACTATGTAAAAGTGTTTAGAAGAGTGAAATTTTCTGAGAGAAAACCTCACAAAAGTGGCGCAGGAATAAGGAGAGAATGGCTTAGACTTTTTACAAAACCCTAGGAGGAACTTATATGCTATTAGGCGCACAAGAAGTGATCAAGAGAATCATGATGCAATCAGATTTTTAATCCTAAAAAATCCCTTCGAAAGGGCGCACCAACAAGGAGAAATAAGAGGATTTGTTGCAAATCAAATCTTATCAAATCTTGCCAACAACATCCTATCATATCTTTATGATATTAGGTTCAAAGCCTAATCAAATATCTGATCATAAATCATCATATAATCAGCTATATGGTGCGCCCCATATAGCCTAAATAATGACCAGATACATTTGAGTAGTTGCATTCAAACTTGAATCAAATCACTCAAATATTCTCCCAACAGATCGTATCTTCTGGAGCGGATTATGATGACTAACCAATAGCCAAATCAGTGCCCCAAATCTTCTTAGATTATGTCCAAAAGATTTCCTCTTGATATGTTCCAACAAGATCTAATCTTGTTATGTTCCAACAAGATCTCATCTTGTCCCTTTCCAACAAGATCTCATCTTGTCCTTTTGTAATGAAACAATTTTTCATAGCCAATTCAAATTCGAATTTAATCATTTAAATTCAAATATTCAAATTCAAACTTTCAAACATTCAAATTCCAAATTCAAAATTCAAAATTCAAAATTCCAAATTAAAATTTCAAAATCGAATTCAAAATTCAAATTTCAAATTTCAAATTTCAAATTTCAAATTCAAAATTCGAATTTCAAAATTCCAATTCAAAATTCAAATTTTAAATTCTAAAATTCAAAATTTAAATGTTTGATAATTAATTCAACTAATTAAATTAATTAGTAATGACTTGGACTATCCAAGCCCATTACAATGATCCATGCGCCCTCCACCCCTTTAGGTGGAGTTCCAAACAACTTCTTGGGCTAATAACTATTATTAGGCTCAATACCTTTAATGCTAGAGCATCTAGACAATTAGGTGTTTGCGTGTGACTCATTATGTCCAACATAGGCACTGACATAAATGAGCCTGGGCCTAATAAGCCCACACCCATCTAATGACAACACAGAGCACTAGCAATGCTTTGTTGCCCCAGAACTAGTTAGATTAATGATTTGATCATCCTATTAAACATATTTGGTTGCCGTATGTTTGTCCCTTCGTCTCGGTTACCTTCCCATAAAACCTAGGGTAAAGAAACGTATCATCCCTTGCGGTTTAGGGTTAGCTTTTTATGAAATAGGGAGTCTTCAATTTACTGACTCTAAAGGAAGATCATCTTATGATCTCTTTTACTATGCATAGATTCCCGAGTCACTGTAAATGTCATCTCGATTTCTCCGGTTTAAGGATAACCTAATCTCTCACGGAGATTTGACGAATTCCTTCAGCTTATTACCCTAGCCCTGTGCCCTATCAGGACAAGCCCAAGAGCATACCTATGAGTCTCCATGTTTCAGGCAGACGAGGTATACAATCAAGGCATGCCTTCTAGAAAAGAGTCTAAGTGATAACTTTTGGTCTAAGGAAAGACATACCTAAATATATAGAGACTATTCTAATGATACTATCTGTGAGATTTCCTCATAGAGTCTCTTTGTGGGTCCGTTCAGTGCGAGCTATACCCTTATAGGTCCACCCACGACTTTAGCTAAGACATCTCCATATTTTTAGCACATGAGGTCTATACCTTGTATCCATATACAAGTAGATAAGTCGTGCTAGTCTTACATGAGATTACTGACCCCATTCTCAGTATCTCTAGACTAGGAACATAAAATTAGGAATAAACATCCGGTATTCTTGAATCCTCATGATTGTGATCTCATCACAGATACTCAAGAGATACCTATTTTATTCCACGGGGTTTATCAAGTTATTCATAATATATTAACATTAATATCGAGACAGAATTATGAAACAAGATAAAGAGTGCTTTTATTTATTTGCGACAATATTAAAAAGGTCTACATCTATGTCCTTATTTAATCATAAGATTGTCTCTAGGACACCCAAATACTAACAAGCTCCCACTTGGCCTAGAGCCAATCAGACCTAAGTCGTATACCCAAAGCCTCATAATGACTATCATGTTTTCTCTGAGAAACAGCCTTTGTCAGAGAATCAGCCAGGTTATCATCTGTGGGAACATAATCCATCTTTACATCCATTCTATCAATGATTTCTCTAATCAGGTGATATCTGCGGAGCACGTGCTTAGATCTTTGATGAGACCTAGGTTCCTTTGACTGCGCAATGGCTCCAGTGTTGTCGCACAGCAACTGTATGGGCTCATCCACGCTTGGAACCACCCTAAGTTCAGATATGAACTTCTTGATCCACACGGCCTCCTTAGCCGTTTCTGAAGCAGCTATATATTCAGCTTCTGTCGTTGAATCTGTTGTTGTCTCCTGCTTGGAACTCTTCCAAGATACTGCCCCACCATTTAAGGTGAATACGAACCCTGACTGTGACTTGCAGTCATCTTTGTCACTCTGAAAGCTGGCATCAGTGAACCCTTTCACTGTTAGCTCATCAACCCCACCATAGACCAGAAACATATCCTTAGTTCTTCTTAAGTACTTAAGGATGGTCTTGACTGCCGTCCAGTGACCTTCTCCAGGGTCAGACTGGTATCTGCTCGTAATGCTTAAAGCATATAAAACATCTGGTCTCGTACATATCATGGCATACATGATGGACCCAATAGCCGAAGCGTATGGTATTCCACTCATGCGATCCTTCTCAAGCTGTGACTTTGGACAGATAGCGTTTGAAAGATGTAACCCATGACTGACAGGTAGAAAACCCTTTTTTGACCCTTCCATGCTAAACCTCTTTAGCATCTTGTCAATGTACGTGGATTGAGATAAACCCAGCAGCCTGTTTGATCTATCTCTATAGATCTTTATACCAAGTATAAAGGCCGCCTCTCCCAAATCCTTCATGGTGAAGCTTTCTGAAAGCCACTCTTTCTTTGTTTGTAATGTGGGGACGTCATTTCCTATAAGCAATATGTCATCTACATAAAGCACTGTGAAGACAACATTACTCCCACTAACCTTCCTGTAAACACTAGGTTCATCCTCGTTCTTGATGAAACCGTTACTCCTAACGACCTCATCAAAACGAATATTCCAACTCCTTGATGCTTGCTTTAGCCCATATATCGACCTTTGAAGTTTGCATACCATATGCTCCTGATCTTTGATTACAAAGCCTTCAGGTTGTGTCATGTACACTTCCTCCTTCAAGAACCCATTCAAGAAGGCGGTCTTGACATCCATTTGCCAAATTTCATAGTCGTGATATGCTGCTATTGCAAGCATGATCCTTATAGATTTGATCATGGCAACTGGTGAGAAAGTTTCATCATAGTCAACTCCTTGTCTTTGACGATACCCTTTCGCCACCAACCTAGCTTTGTAGGTCTGAACATTGCCATCTGCATCAGTCTTTCTTTTAAAGACCCATTTATTTCCGATAGGAACTATTCCTTGCGGTTTAGGAACCAACCTTATTCTGATACATCGAATCCATTTCAGATTCCACGGCTTCAAGCCAACTGGAAGAGTCAACATCCTTGACTGCCTCCTCGTAGTTACTTGGTTCATCATCCTCAACGGTTTGTTGATTCTCAATCACAAATCCATACCTCTCAGGTGGATGGATGACCCTCGTAGACCTACGGAGTTGTGTGTTTACTTCTCCATCAGAGAACGTCGCCTGCTGAGCAGACTTGGGTTCCTCAATCTGTTCATGTGGTTCTTGAACTTCTTCAAGATCAATCTTACTCCCACTGGCTCCTTGAGAGATCAAGTCCTTCTCAAGGAACTCAGCATTCTAGGATACAAACACTTTGTGTTCATCCATAGAGTAAAAGTAGTATCCTTTAGTACCTTTAGGATACCCCACAAAAAGACATTTAGTACTCTTAGCACTAAGCTTGTCTGATGCCAATGTCTTGACATAAGCTGGCGGTCCCCACACCCTGAGATAACTCAGGTTGGGTCTCTTACCATTCCATATCTCATATGGTGTGGTCTGAATAGATTTAGACGGTACCCTGTTTAGAAGGTATGCCACTGTGTCTAAGGCATATCCCCGAAATGATTTTGGAAGTTGAGTCTCACTCATCATAGACCTAACCATGTCTAACAAGGTCCTGTTTCTCCTTTTGGAGACACCATTTTGGTGTGGTGTGTAAGGAGCAGTAAACTGCGAGAGAATTCCATTTTCTCTCAGATAATCCTGAAATTCATGGCTCAAATATTCACCACCACGATCTGATCGTAATGTCTTAATTATCTTGCCACGTTGTTTCTCTACTTCACTCCTAAACTCTTTGAACTTTTCAAAAGCTTCGAATTTATATCTCATCAGGTACACATACCCAAATCTTGATTTGTCATCCGTAAAGGTAATGAAATAGGAGTATCCTCCTCTAGCCTCAATAGACATTGGGCCACATACATCAGAGTGAATGATTTCTAATAACTCACTAGCCCTATGACTCTCAAGCCCTTTGGGCGTGTGGCGAGTCATTTTCCAGCTAGACAAGATTTACATTGTCCATAGGATTCCAAATCCAAGGAATCTACAGGTATCCATTTGCATGCATCCTAGACAATCTTGTTTCATTTATGTGCCCTAGTCTACAGTGCCAAAGATATGATTGATTATCCATCCTAGGTCGCTTCACATCTATTTTGAGCACTTCAGTTCCCATTTCCAGAACATACAATCCATTTATTAAGGTAGCAGTACCATAAAAAATATCATTCATAATGATAGAAAATGTACCATTCTTAATACTGAAAATAAAACCATCTTGTTCCAAACAAGAAATTGAAATAATGTTTCTAGAAATACTTGGAATATAAAGACATTTTATTCAAATGCAAAATAAGGCTCGTAGGCAAAATGAGGTCGGCTTCTCCAATAGAATGAGCAGCAACTCTTGCTCCATTACCAACGCGGAGGTCCACCTCGTTCCTCTCCAATCTCCTGGGGCTCCTAAGTACCTGGAACATATTGCAGATGTGAGAACCACAACCGGTATCCAATACCCATGAAGTAGGATTAGCACATGAATAATTTATCTCAATCATAAAAATACCTGAGGTAGAAGCATCACCATGCTTCTTGTCCTTCACACTCTTCAGGTAGTCTGGACAGTTCCTCCTCAATGGCCTTTCTTGCCACAATGGAAGCACTGGCATCACTTTTGTCCTTGGATGCTTTCTTACCCTTCTTTTTGCGCTTCTTCTTCTTGGATTTTCCTTTGCGCTTAAGGGAGTCACCTTTAGCAGGCTCCTTGCCCTTTCCCTTGGCCTTGCTAGGCCCACCAATCAGAAGAGACTGTGTCTTATCCTTTTTGATAGACA